>NC_048595.1:168857271-169157271 GCF_003668045.3 Cricetulus griseus
CAGCCAAGTCAACATAGCATTGTGAACCTCAGGTTCAATGAGAGACACTGTTGCATTGGAATAATAAGGCCAAGAGTGATAGAGGAAGATACTCATATTCGACATCATTCTCTGGTCTCTGCATGTATATCCACAGGTACACACACATACAAACAGAAAGAACAGAGCACCCTTTCATTCCCTTGTAAATGCCAGGGACTGATGCAGGAAAGGATAAAGAGATGAGCCGTGACCTCACAGAACTTTACTGTCCTTGCGTGTTTACTTCCATTGGGGATTCATCGAGATGGAGAAAGAAGCACAGACTGGTGAGACAAGGAGATTTCTAAATTCCTATCTGTACTAGTACTGCAATAAGTGAAAAATCTCACCACAGAATCCTTAATGCTAAGCACTAACGAGGCACTTTATCAGGACTTTGTAATTACCTGTTGCAATAACACTGAGAAATCATGCATTAAAAATGGAAGGCACAAGAAAACTAAGCAATTTGACCACATCTGATCGCCTAACAAGTCATAGCTATGGATTCAACCTTGACACTCTGACACTGTGTGTTTTCCATTTAACCATAGTTCATATCTAGAATAATAATAGCCTAAGAAGACACTTTACCAAATGAATATAGACATTTCACTTGCATACAAAACACAACACTGCCCCCATGAAGAAAATTAAATAGTGAATACAGAATAGAAACAATTACTATATCCCCTAGGTCTGATCACTCATTCTTTTCGGGGAAGGGCACTTCATTTTAATCAAGAGAGCAATTAACCAAAAGACATTGCACTCTTACATGTATATGTAGCAAAGTCTACATCATTGAATTTCATAAAAGAATACCACTGGATTAAAAGACACAGATTAACTCCAATTCAGCAATAGTTGCTGATTTCAATACACCACATTCTCCAATAGACCAATCACCTGGGTGTGATGTAAATGGACACATCCACAGTTAATGACATTATATGTCATACGGACTAGCAGTTATCTATAAAATACTACATCTAACACTGAAAACTATGTATTCTACTCAAAAGCCCACAGGAGCTTCTCTAATATACACTATGTATTGGGGCACAAAACAATTCTGTTATTTTCTTTGTCTTTATTCTCTCATATAATACATCCTGACCACAGCCTTTCCACCCTCTTTCCATGCAGTTCTTTGTGTTTCTTAAATACCCCCCCAATCACAGATATCCCTGTTTTTTCTCCCTTGTCAAAACAGAGGACAGAGAAGTCCCTTAAATGGGTATATCCTCTCCAAGGTGCCACCGATGGCTACTAAGTAAGCCCAGAGCTCCTTTGAAACCTGCTAGTGCCTGCTGAGGGACATCAATCCAGCATAAGTTCTGGGAAGTAGTAAGATGTCATAAAATTTTAAGCACCCCATCTTTACTAGGCTTACACCTATACTAACCTTTATTTGGTGAAATTCTTTTTTCATTGAATATAGATTTTTATACAATATATTCCGATTATGGTTCCCATTCCCCCAAGTCATCCCAGATCCTCTCACCTCTCCACTCACCTGAATGCACATTCCATCAAAAAAAAGTTGCAGGTATCTAAAAGAGAGATGAGGAGAAAGAGGGGTGGAAATAAAAGTAAAATAAAAACAAGGACCTGGATTGAACAAAACAAACAGAAAAACAAAGAGCCAAAAAAGAAAAAGGCACAAGAAATACATACATACTGGCATACATAGAAATCCCCCTAAACACCCAACATTGGAAGCTATAATATATAAGTGAAAGATCAGTTAGGTTAAAAAAAAAAGCAGTGTGGAAGGATGCCCTAACAAAACATTACAAGGAAAAAAGAAACTTCCATAAGAATTATTGTGTGTTTTGTGTAGATCATCTACTTCTTTCTGGGCATGGGACCTGGCCTTAAGAGTGGTGTGTATACTCATGGAGAGTTAGAGAAAACTAATTTTTCATTTGCAAGTGAATACCAATTAGAAATAGCTTCCTGGTTAGGGATGGGGTCTTGAGTCCATTTCTACTTTCAGCACAGACCCAATCAGGCTGCAGGCTGCCACAGTCTCTGAGTTTGTATGTGCTCACTCATGGTGTGTTTAGAAGGTCTTGCTTCCTTGGTGTTCTTCATACTGTCTGGCTCTTACAATCTTTCAGCCTCTTCTTGCACAGGCTTCCCTGAGCTGTGAGGGGAGGTAATAGATGCAAACATCCCAGCTAGGACCCAGTGTTTGACAGGGAACCCAACACCTCTACAGACACCAATACCACAAACATACACAATTAAACATAAAACAAAAAATACTCAAAAAGAACCTCAACCTATGTCATAGGCATATGAGAATAAGTTTTCTTAACTCAGAATTAGGCCCAAGAACCTGTGAGCCCCCAGAGAAACTTAGTGTATAGATGGAAAGAGCAATTTCTGTGGAGACATTAATGACTGAAAATGGCTGTGGGTGTATGCATGCAGAGGGAAGGCTCCAGAAGACAGAGACACACTCAGGGGTCATCAGTTAGTTCCTCTCTATTCCCATCAGATGAAACAAATGCTCATGACCTGGAGTGCCCTCACCACTCAAACCCAAAGTCTTCCAAGATTACCACATTTTAAATATATGCAATTAACTTCCAGGTCTTCTTATCTTGCACACTAAGAAATCTATGCCCTAGTTTTGTGTGTTTCCACCTGCCCTGACCTGCTTGTCTGACTTAGTGTTTCCCATTCCTCAAGTTCTACAGGTTTGGGGTTTTTCCCAACTAATCTGAAGAAAATCCAGTTCTGGTTTGTTCTTCAGTTTCTTTGTACATTTCCTCCTTCCTTCCCAGGGTCTGGGGAGCCTTTGGGATAGGGGTACCCACTATTTTCCTTTGGTAATAGCAGAGTTTCTAACACAGTACAGAACTGTGGCCCAGAAGTAATTAGACTTTCTAGGCTGATGGCAATAGATCATTGAGAGACAAAAGGCCCCTCTGTTATGCTCCTCAAGAATCTGGACTCAGGTTTGGATGGAACACCGAGTCTGTTTCCAATCCCTAGAATTCAATCCAGCATTATCTTGGGAAATTTGGATTTATGTTCTAGCTTCCTTTTTCTGAGAATCACTTTGTCTTGATTATTTCCTTTTCTTGTCAAGATTCCCAGGAACAATTAACAATCTAAGGATCTTGGGAAATGCAACCAAGCATAAATGATGCTGCGGCTGCTAGGACACAGCCCCTCAAAGTCTCCTGGACCTGTGAGGACTCAGCCTCTCAAAGTCTCCTGGACCAATGTAAGCCAATTCAGACAGCTTCTTTGTTTCCATTATGCTTAGCTGTCAGGTGATAATATTCATTCCCTGAATCACAGAGGACCCACAGCTTATTAACTGAATAGCAGCTTTTTACAACACATTAGGCAAACGCGTGTATTGACCTTTTGTAGTTTCTCTCCATGGTATCATATTTTCTTTTGGTTTACATTAGCACATTCTACTTAAAATGGAAAGCTGCCTGCAAGCTTCACTTAATTCCAGACATGGCATAATATGATGCTATGTGCTCAGCATTTAGGAATACATCTCTCCATGGGGAAGTTGCCTCAGACCCTATACTGAAGGCAAGAACCCCAAGGTCAGGCCTCCAGAGAACGCAGCATCTGGAGATGTCTTTTGTTCCTTCTCTCACATACACACCACTCTAGACAAGTTCCTGCTTTGGGGGAAAGCCTCCTTGCATTACTTTTATTAACATACAGTTTGTAGCTGAGAGGCGAGCTGGAAAGAATTCTGGATTTACTAATCATATACAGAATGATATTAGAGTCAGACTCGGCAAATTAATACCATTAATCATAATAAAAGGTAGCATCTGTTGTATGAACATGAACCAGGCTCTATGCTGCATGCTCTATTTAAGTAATGAGATTTAGGGAGATTTCTGTGCATGGGCACGCACGTGTGTGTGTGTGTGTGTGTGTGTGTGTGTGTGTGTGTGTGTGTGTGTGTTGGGGGAAGAAGGGTTACTTTATTTTCTGCTAATAACTATTCTTATTATATTAACCAGATTCTGCCTTACCCACAGGGTATTGCAGCATCTCACCAAGGTCTCATTCGGACCTCTTAACTTCCTTAACAATAATGTCTCATGCTACTTCTCTAAGTCCCATCCATATTCACTTTAAATTTATAAGTTTAGGTATACAAGGACCACACCTTGCAATACCAGCACTTGGGTTGCTAAAACAGAAGAATCATGAATTTGAAGCTAACCTCAACTACCCAAGTTCCAGGCTAACCTGGGCTAGCATGGCAAGACTCTCTCAAAAACAAAAATTAATTTGTAAACTCACTTTCAAAAAAAGTTTTTTTCTCTATAACCTGGACACGAAGTTCAAATAGTTGTGGCTGGGACCTTTGGTACACCCTCAGTCTCTTGGTTCCCTCTCTTTTCTGTGCCCTGCCATATGAACTAGAAGAGAGGAGGAAGGTGCACATAGGACTCCCTGTTGTTTTGTTCCCAGCGTGGCAGCAACATTTTCTCTCCCTGAGCATTGTCTCTATGTGGTATTGTGAAAAGCTTGTTCTTGTTTGTACTTGTGCTGATCCAGGAACCTGTGGGATCTACTACACAGCTCCCTGCTGCAAAACCCACTATAGACATCATCACTCTTGCTCTCCCTAGTCCTTCTCTGCCACCACCTGACAAGGGCCAGCACACTAAGGAGGAACACAGATAGAGAGGTCAAGAGGGAGAAGCTGAGCTCCCTCGTTCCCTCCATCTCCTTCATCCCAGCTCAGCAGCACAGGGAACTATCTGCCCACAGGGGTGTACTGCTGATCCCTAACTCGGTACAGTCCACACTTCAAGGAGTCTCAATTCTGCAGCCATTCACTTGGGGTCTTCTATGGGCAATGGGTACAGAAGGAAAGGTTAATGATAAAAGTGCCTAGGAGCAGTTGAGAACCAGTAGAAGTGAATGTAACTTGATCTAAGTTTCAAATACTATTCTCTTGTTAAATGATATAACTTCCTAAAGGAAATGTCTGTGTCTAGGACTGAGAAAGAGAAAGCAAAATGAGGCTGATGGAGCTCTCAGTGAGAGGAAGCAAAGAACTAAACATGTCCCTAATAGATGGGATCATGTCAAAGGAACACAGCACTAACCTGGAGGCATGTTAGCAGTTAGAGTTGGGAAAACAAGCAATAAAATAAATAGCATAGCATATAATTATACTCCAAAACATACTATAAACATGATCTCATTCGATAGAATTCAAACCATAAGTATAAGAGATAAAGAAGACGACTATACACTAATAAAAGACTAGCCTATCAAGAAAATGTAAGGATGCTAAATATATATGCATGGAGTGTTGGGGCTCCCATTCTCCTAAAAAGCACTAATGAACACAAACGGTCAGATAAATACTAACACAGTAATAGCAAGTTCTTCTTTCTCATTTTAGATACGTCACCCAAACCAAAAATTACCATAGAAGCATCAGAAATAAACTACAGCATAGATCAAATGGACCAAAGAGGTAGTTACAGAATATCCATTCAACAGAAACAGAATACATATCCTCTCAGCAATCCATTTTAGGAACCTTCTCTAAAATAGGTCACAAAGCAAATCACAGCAAGTCCAAAAGAATAAAAATACCTCCCAGGATCTCATAAGATCATAGTGGAATAAAACTTAAAGCCAAAGCCAAGAATTACATAAACTATACAAGTACTTGGAGACTGAAGAAAGCCTTCATTAACATGTGAGCATGCTCCAACACATCCAAACATACATGTCACTCATATGTACACTCACACATAAATAAAAAGAAAGAGTGAAAGAGATACTAGAAGAGGGAAAATCCTTCCATGTTCACAGAATGGCAGAATTCATCTTGTAAAGATGACTTTATTACTGGAAGTGATCCACAGATTGAATGCAATCTCTATTGAAATTCCTATCATATTCTTCACAGAAGTAGAAATAATTCTAAAATTCATACAGACCTACAAAAGGCATACCATAATAGAGGGAGCCATTATAGGTTTAAAGAGAAATCTGGCACTAGGGAAATGTCCAGAGATCTACAAGGATGGCCCCAACTAACAATCTAAGCAATAGAGAGGCTACCTTAAATGACCTCCCCTGATAATGAGATTGATGACTAATTTATATGCCATCCTAGAACCTGACAGAAGCAGAAGCAGACACCCACAGCTAAACACTGAGCTGAACTCCTGGAATCCAGTTGCAGAGAAAGGGGACTGATGAGCAAAGGGGTCAAGACCAGGCTGGTGAATCCCACAGAAACAGCTGACCTGAACAAGGGGGAACCTATGGTCCCCAGACTGATAGCTGGGAAATCAGCATAGACCTGATCCAGACCCCATGAACGTGGGTGTCAGTGAAGAGGCCTCAGAAATCCATGGGGCCTCTGGTAGTAGATCAGTACTTATCCCTAGCATAGGGATGGATTTTGGAAGCCCATTCCACATAGACACACAGGGTGGGCCTAGGCCCTATCCCAAAGGATATGACAGACACTGAAGATCCCCCCCATGGAAGGCCTCACCCTGCCTGGGGAGCAGAAAGGGTATGGGATAGGTAGGGTGTTAGTGGGGGGCAGGGGAGGAGGGGAGGCAGAGGGAACTGGGATTTACATGTAAAACAATCTTGTTCCTAATTTAAATTAAAAAATGGAAAGAAAGAACAGGAAATTATCCCAAAAAATTGAAAAAATAGGATTATATAAAATGGAAAAGCTTTTGCACAACAAAGTACAAAATGAAAATATAAATATTCATCAACTGTACATCAGGCAAGGGATTTGTATTACTCAGGATCTTCTAGAGTCACAGAACTTATGGAATGAAATATATATATATATACATTTGTGCCAGCAGTGAAAAAAGTCCAAGAATTTAGTAGTTTCTCAGTCCTATGAGGCTAAGTGTCTCAACTGCTCTTCTGTATATGCTGGAAACCCAAAAAAGTAGGCTCCATTAGCAGTGAAGGAATAGATGTGCTGGCAAGGCGAGGGCAAGCAGGCATAGAACAATATTCTCATAAAGGCTTCCAGCAGAAGGTGTGGCCCAGATTAAAGGTATGCCTTCCAGCCTCAAGATCTGGACCTCAAGATCCAAATCAAAAAACCTGTGTCTTCCTGCCTCAAGAACCCAATCACAGGTATTGCCTCCATTTCTGGATTGTAGTTCATTCCAGATATAGCCAAATTGACAACCAGGAATAATCATCACAGGATTAATATCTAGAATATATAACAAACTGAAAGAAAATAAAGACCAAAGATATAAACCACACAATCAGTAAGTGAGCCAACAAATTTAATATACAGCTCCCTAAAAGAAAAATACAAATGGCTCTACTATATATTTTTAAGTATGTTCAACATCCTTAGCCATCAGAGAAATGCAAATTCAAGTTACTTTGAGATCCATCTCACCAGTCAAAAACAGCTGTCATCAAGAAAACCAGCAGCAACAAATGCAGGTACAAATGTCGAAATAGAGCCTTTACATCCTGCTGATAATGATGAAAACTGCCACTTTAGGGGTCAGTGTGGAGGTTTTCTAATATACCACATGCACACATACATATAAACATATATACATATATATGCATATATGCATATATACATATAGAAAGAGACAGCTGGGTTGTGCAATATATGTATATACAAAACCTATACAATCCTAACATATATACCAGAAAATGTCCAAGTCAAGATTCTGAAGAGAACTTGCCTACTCAGGCTTATTGCTTCACTATTCACAATAGCTTAAAAAAACACTCTGATATCCATCAATAAATGAAAGGATAATAAAAATCTGGCACATATACACAATGCAATTTCTAAGCAACCGTAGAGAGATTCCATCTGTTTTATCTCATATGTAGACTCCAGATTGTGTGTGCGTATGTGTGTATGTGCATGTATGTGTATGTGCATGTGTCATAAAAGGAGATCTAGGACTATGAGAATGGATGAAGAGATTTTGTAGGGATGGGAGGAAATAAAAGACACAAAAGCAGAATGGAAACACTACGTGCAGTGACACAAGGGACCAGCAAGAAAAGAACAGTAGAAGTCGGGAGGGCAATGAGGAAAGAGAATGGAAAAGAACAAAATAATAATGATAATAATATATGAAATGTTATAATGAAACCCATTACATTGTAAGTTATCTTTAAAATATAAAAATAAAAACCCCAAAAGATATTACTTCATATTTAATAAAATGATTGTAATTACAAAAACAGTGTTAGAGCAAGGGACACAAAGAGGAAATGGGAGGTGAGAAATGGTTAGTTTGATACTGGAGAAAAAGGTCTCTGTCAGGGTGTTATGACAGCAACTGCTGTAAACCTCATTTTGCAAGAAGGTTGTCATTTCAATGCCTCAAACCATGCCTCGTATAGGAGAGACCATATGCCTATGCAGGCTTTTGTTATACCTAGGTAGGGTTAGAATTTCTAGGAAATCAGGTCCACTTGAATGCAAATAAAAATGTCTCCAGTAACCTGCCTGTTGATAATGGGAAGGTGAAAATTTATCCATCTCACTAGGATAGCTTGAAGTAACAGTACAACCTACTTCTAGGAATATGATTTTGCTTGAGATAACTGGTCTATATGCTTAAATTTGGCCTATGGTGACTTAAAAGGAAATTTTTGTTACTCATTGCTACCTATACACTTCAAAAGGAGAGTAGTTTTTAAAACTAGCCCTCAACCAATATGTATGCTACAGCCTCAAGGGTTTGCACTCATCTCAGACTACAGCTGTAAGAAGAATCTCAGTTTCACCAACACAGTGGAAACACAGGGAGGACACCAAGTCATGAACATGAACTTGAGGAGGTTTTCACTTTCGTCTTGCAATGGGGTAATATCTAAACTTCAAATTCTAAGCTACAATGACAAACTGAATACAAGCATCTGATTTAATTGTTTTTCTGGAAGTCAATCAAAATTACATCAAAATGATTTATTAAATGATGTATTTTGCAACAGTTTTTGATTTACAAAGTCAATACATAGTTTCTGTGTCCTGTTGATCCAGTTTCCCCTAACATTAACATCTTACATAGCCATGGTATGTTTGTCCAAACTAATAATTAACCTTGGCACATTATGGTCACTTAGCCCACATACCTCATTAGGATGTCATTGTAATTTTTTACTTATTGTGAATACGACATTGCATCCAATTGCCATGGCTACTTGGAATCATTGTATTGCTATGATACCGTATCTGAGGCTAAGTAAATTATAAAGAACAGAAATACATTTCTCAAAGTTCTGAGATACAGCTTTGATGTGTTCAATTGTCTAGTGACAATTGCTCTCTCCACTTCCAGGGTGGTGCCCTGCAGGTGCTTATGAAGCCTTCTAGTAAGAGCCATAGCCTATTTCATAAGGAAAGAGCCCACAATTGACTACTCACATTGTAAAGGCTCCACCTTTCATACTACCACATTGACAACACCTTCAGTGTAAATACAATTCTCAAACATATATAAACAGCAAAAACTGAGAAAATGAAGAAATACCATTAACAAAAAAATGAACTGGTTGTTGTAGTACACATCTATGTCTTTGCACCTAGGAGGCTAAGGCAAAGATCATAAATTCAAGGCCAACCTGAGATACACAATCTCAAGACAGCTTGGGATATATACTCTACTCAACCCAAGAGAATATGAAATCTGAATCCTAAATCTGAATCATAACAGAAGGTCAAACAAGCATTCTTCATACAGCTCTGTCATAGGCTTTGTTCCTGGAAGTGATGAGTGAAGAGGCCCAGAAAGAAGAATTGGGAGAAAGGCTGGACATTTTTGTTATCCTGGATGAGGTTGGATTAAGAGCTAGACAGATCTCCGTGAGTCCAAAGCCACCCAGATCTACACAAGATTGATCCAGCCCTAAAGAGAAACAGCTCACACAAAGGTGATCTCAGTACCTGGGATCTCACACCTTTAATCCCAGCACTAGAGGGGTATAAAAGATAGGAGCAGGGTTTTCAGTAGTCAGTATCAGGGATTCATTCTCCAGCCACAGTGAGGATAGGAAGACATTAAAGTTTCAGGATTTTCCAGACACTCCGAGAAGAGGCTTCAGTTTGAGGTTTGGTGGAGCCAGGTTGCATTTCAGTCTGAGGTAGAGGTCAGAGCTAGTGCCAAGCTGCTTTGTTTTTCTAATCTTCAACTGGAAGCTTAGATCCCAGTTATCAGCCTCTGGGTCATTTTATTTTTCATGTTACTACATACTATTTCGTTCATTTGCTGCTGGAAGCTATATAACAATTTAGACATAGATCATCAAGCGGTGTAAGTATAAATAAATTTGATGCAACTTTTGTTTATAAATATTTTTCTACTATAAGAATAATAAATGTATTTTAAAGCAGATTATTAGGGTCAGTGGATCAATAAATAAAGACCAGGAGAATGGTGCCTGGGAATTGGCATTTTCATAATTCCTCCCCAAGTATTACTTACATCAACTGATTTGAAAAACTATCACATTAGACAACCAATAAATACTAGCTGTATGCTTGTATGATAGATTAATGGCACTCAAATTTGTATCTTGATTATATGCAATGCTGACTCATAAAGTCAATGGTTTAGAAGACTAAGTAAAGGCCTAAGTGGTGGTGGGGGAAGTGATACCTCTATGGTCTCAAAATGTTAACTATTTACAATACCCTATGGTAGAAGCCTTTATTAAGAAAAAAAACCTTTCTCTATATATCATCTAGTTCATAAAGAGTTTATGAAGAATCCTGAAAGAAGTATAAAGCCCTTAGAAAATAAAATTGCAAGATAAATTATCAACAGCATGACCACAGGTACCTGACATGCCTTGCTATGATTTGGGCCAAGTTCATCAACCTTCACACATCCAAGGGAAATGTTCATGATAGGAGGAAAGCCATTCAAAAGCTCTCTCATCACTCAAATAGCTATCATAAGTGCCACATGAGCAGCGGTTTGTGGAATTGAATGATAATAAGCAGAGGTTTGCTGAATTGAGTGATTCAAGGTTTTCTGAATAGCTTGATAGAGATTGACTAGCATATCAAACCTAGCATCTATTTTAAGTGATTGAAAACCCTGAAATGGCGCTGAGATCGTATTATTCTCCATCAAGCATGTACTCAGACAGGATTCCATATGCTTAACCTTCTGTTAGGCTTAACCACTTCTAACTGCTAGGGAGACCCATGTGTGGCTGTGAGAAATAGTCTCAGACTGTATCTAAGGGCCCTAACAACTCAGGGCTCCAAATAGAAATTTTCAAAGGTAACAATGGAAAATATTCTAAAACTCTGGGATGGTTTGCCACTGAGAGCAAAGCTATAGGCAGCATGGAACATACTGTTCAGAAACATATAATTGCAAGGTTATACAAAGCATGTGTATTGGAAGAACTGCTTATGATGCATGATAAAGTCAATGTAGGAACCAAAGACAAACTGCATAGATCTGAGTTGAGTGACAGATGCGTATAGGCATTATCTGTAAACTAGACATGGGCAAATGGCAAAGACGTGGGTAGAAAATAATAAGCTTGTATAAAATAACCAAAAAATGGTAAATGTTGGAGACTACAATCTGATTCAAGGGAAATCTTCCATTCAAGAATTATATTAAGTTTTGTATCATAAAACACAAAGACACAAGACCCTGGTAGGTTCCTTAGGACATTTCACAACACATCCTTTGTATTACTTTGTGCATCTGGATGTTTTGGAGACAAAGAGACATAGCCCAAACCCCTGCAAGAGCTGTGGAAGGAGCAGAAAATGTGGAGCAAGTCACCATGTTTCTATGTGGTGATACATCAAGATCCACCTGTCACTGTCACTAGTAGCCATCTTCACTTTCTGTGTCTACTGAGAGAAAGCCTCAGTGAATCTAATTGTTTTCTATTTTTGTTATCTCATTGTCTCTTGTTTTCAGGGTCAACAAAGTGTACTCCTTTAACAAATTACTTGAACAAGAATCTTCAGTTTGTTTCATTTCTCTAGAGAATTTTATCTAACAGGAACAAAAGTACATGTGATTCAATATTGTGTGAAATGGTTTACAGCCTTGTAAAAGAGAAAGAAAAAATATGTGGCTCTTGAAGTGACAAATGACAAAGACATGCTGCTGTTGCAAAATGTTCTTAAAAGTAAGTAATATGGGCCCTAGTTGAGGACACCTGGTACCAGTGGTCTGCTCACAGGATCTGAACTCTGCCAGTAGGATCCACACACCCAGAGACTGACAAGGCTCTGGTAACTGTCCAGACTCCACCAATGAGAAGAGGACAGACAGTGGACTATTGAAACTGTTTGCATCTACCAGAAGGGAACCTTGGTCTCATAACCACCAGGAGAGGAAGAGACTCCTGCTACACCAATCTGAAGAAAGGATGGGAAGAAGACAATACAAAAGCACATTCAACAACAGAAAAATGAATATGACACCACCAGAGATGAGGGACCATACTCCAGCAAGACTTGAGCATCACAATCCAGATGAAGCAGAAGAGAATGACCTTAAAACATCTTCATGAAAATGATAGAGGGCCTCAAAGAGGATATGAGAAAATCCCTTAAAGAAATGGAAGAAAAAAACAAAGCAAAAAATACAAGATAACAACAAATCTTTGAAGGAAACACTTCAAGACCTAAAAACTGAAATAGAGACAATAAAGAAAGCACAATCTGAGGGAATGCTGGAAATAGAAAAGCTGGGTAAATGATCAGAACTACAGATACAAGCACAACCAACATAATTCAAGAGATGGAAGAGAAAATCTCAGGAGTTGAAGATACACTACGGGAAATAGACTCATCAACCAAAGAAAATCTTAAGTCCAACAAATCCCTAACACAAAATATCCAGGAAATAGGGGATACTGTAAAAAGACCAAACCTAAGAATAATAGGTATAGAAAAAAGTGAAGAAATCCAGCTCAAAGGTGCAGAAAACATATTCAACAAAATCATAGAAGAAAACTTTCCCAACCTAAAAAAAGACATAACAATGAAAGTACAAGAAGCCTACAGAACACCAAATAGACTGGTCCAAAAAATAAAAGGTCTCCTTGCCACATAATAATCAAAACCCCAAACATACAGAATAAAGTGAAAATATTAAGAGCAGCAAAGGAAAAAGGTCAAGTAACATACAGAGACAAACATATCAGAATTACATCTGACTTTTCCATGGAAACTCTAAAAGCCAGAAGTTCCTGGATAGATATTCTACCTACAGTAAGAGACCACAGATGCCAGCCCAGACTATTATACCCAGCAAAGCTTTCAATCAACATAGATGGAGGAAACAATATATTCTATGACAAAACCAGATTCAAACAAAACATATCCACCAATCCAACCCTACAGAAAGTTCTGGAAGGAAATCTGCAACCCAAGGAAGTTAACTACAACCAGAAAAATATAGGCAATAGATAATCCCACATTACCAACAGCCAAAGAAAAGAAGTGATGGTAACCCACACATAATTTCACCACCACCATCAAATACAAAACAAACAAGAATGAACAATCAATGGTCATTAATATCCCTCAATATTAATGGTGTTAACATGCCTATAAAAAGACACAGATTAGCAGAATGATTAAGAAGACAGAATCCATCCTTCTGCTGCATACAAGAAACACACCTCAACTTCAAAGACAGATGGTACCTAAGAATTAAAGGTTGTGAAAGGATTTTACAATCAAATAGACACAGGAAACAAGCAGAGGTAGCAATCCTAATATCCAACAAATTGGACTTTAAACTAAAAATCAATCAAAAGAGATGAAGGAGTTCACTTCGTACTCATCACAGGACAAATCCATCAGGATGAAGTCTCAATTTTGACCATTTATGCCCCAAATACAAAGGCATCCATGATCATAAAAGTCACATTAATAAAAATCAAATCACACATAAAACCGCACACACAGTGGGAGACTTCAATACCCCACTCTAACCACTGGACAGGACCACCAGACAGAAACTTAACAAAGAAGCAAAGGAAATAATAGAAGTTATGACCCAATTGGACTTAACAGACATCTATAGAACATTCCATTCAAACATAAAAGAATATACCTTCTTCTCAGAGCCATATGGAACCTTCTCTAAAATCGACCACATAATCGGCAAGAGAGCAAACCTAAGAAAGAGAACTACAGACCAATATCCCTCATGAACATTGATGCAAAAATTCTCAATAAAATACTGGCGAATCGAATCCAAGAACACATCAGTGAAATCATCCACTATGATCAAGTAGGCTTCATCCCAGGGATGCAAGGATGGTTCAACATATGAAAATCCATCAATGTAATCCACTATATAAACAGACTGAGGAAAAAAAACCACATGATCATCTCACTAGATGTTGAAAAAGCCTTTGACAAAATCCAATACACCTTCATGATAAAGGTCTTGGGGAGATCAGGGATAACAGGAATATACCTTAACATAATAAAAGCAATATACAGCAAGCCAACAGCCAACATCAAACTAAATGGCAGAAACTCAATGTGATTACTCTAAAATCAGGAACAGGTCAAGGTTTTCCATCTCTTCAATATTGTAATAGAAGTTCTAGCTAGAGCAATAAGACAAAAGGAGATCAAGGGCATACAAATCAGAAAGGAAGAAGTCAAACACTCACTATTTGCAGATGATATGATAGTCTACATAAATGACCAAAAAGCTCTACCAGGGTACTCCTACAGCTGATAAACACCATCAGCAAAGTGGCAGAATACAAGATTAACTCAAAATAATCTGTAGCGCTACTATATAATGATGATACATTGGTGGAGAAAGAAATCAGAGAAACATCAAACTTTACAATTGCCACAAACAACATAAAATATCTTGGGGTGACACTAACCAAAAAAGTGAAAGACATGTACCATAAGAATTTTGAGTCTCTAAAGAAAGAAATTAAAGAAGATACCAGAAAATGGAAAGATCTCCCATGCTCTTGGTTAGGTAGAATCAACATAGTAAGAATGGCAATCTTGCCAAAAGCAATCTATAGATTCAATGCAATCAAAATCCCAACACAATTCTTCACAGACCTTGAAAGAACAATTCTCAACTTTATATGGAGAAACAAAACACCCAGGATAGCCAAAACAACCCTGTACAACAAAGAAACTTCTGAAGGCATCACCATCCCTGACTTCAAGCTCTATTACAGAGCTATAGTCCTGTAAACAGCTTGGTATTGGCACAAAAATAGACTGGTAGACCAATGGAATAGATTTGAAAACCCTGATATTAACCCACACACCTATGAACATCTGATTTTTGACAAAAAAATCCAAATTTATACGATGGAACAAAGAGAACATCTTCAACAAATGGTGCTGGCATAACTGGATGCAAACATGTAGAAGACTACAGATAGTCTTTCGCCATGTCTATCACCATACACAAAACTTAAGTCAAAATGGATCAAAGACTTCATAAACCCAGCCACACAGAACCTATTAGAAGACAAAGTGGGAAATACCCCTGAATTCATTGGTACAGGAGACTGCTTCCTGAACCAGTAGCACAGACATTGAGATCAACAATTGATAAATGGGACCTCCTGAAACTGAGAAGCTTCTGTAAGGCAAAGAACATAGTCAGCAAGACAAAACAGCAGCCCACAGACTGGAAAAGATATTCACCAACCCCACATCTGACAAAGGGCTGATCTCCAAAATATACAAAGAACTCAAGAAGGCAGACACCAAAAAACCAAACAATACAATTAAAAAGTGGAGTACAGAACTAAATAGACAATTCTCAACAGAGGAATCTAAAATGGCTGAAAGACACATAAGAGTGTATTCATCATCCTTAGCCATCAGGGAAATGCAAATCAAAACAACTCGGAGATACCATCTTACTCCTGTAAAAATAGCTAAAAATCAAAAACACCAATGACAGTTTATGCTGGAGAGGATGTGGAGAAAGGGGAACACTTCCACTGCTGGTGGGAGTGCCAACTTGTACAGCCACTTTGGAAATCAGTATGGTGACTCCTCAAGAAAATGGGAATCAGTCTACCACAAGATCCAGTAATTCCACTCTTAGGCATATACCCAAAAGAAGCACATTCATACAAGGACATCTGTTCAACAATGTTCATAGCAGCACTATTTGTAATATCCAGAGCTTGGAAGCAGCCTAGATGCCCCTCAACTGAGGAATGGATAGAGAAAATGTGGTACATTTACACAATGGAGTACTACTCAGTGGAAAAACAATGGAATCCTGAAATTTGCAGGAAAATAGATGAAACAGAAGAAACAATTCTGAGTGAGATAACTCAATCACAAAAAGACAAACATGGTATGTACTCACTCATATGTGGGTTTTAGACATAGAGTAAAGGATTACCAACCTACAATCTACACTGACAGAGAAGCTAGTAAACAAGGAGGACCCTAAGAGAGACATGGTCCTCTGGAGAAGGGGAAAGGGTCAAGTTCCCCTGAGCAAATTGGGAACACGGGAAGAGGGGGAAGGGAGCTAGGAGAAAGAAAAGGGGAGAAGAGGAGGGATGAAGAGGACATGAGAGAAGAGAAAGGCTGAGTCAGGTAAAGAATAGAAGATAACAAGAATGGAGATATCATATAGAGGGAAACATTTTAGGTTTTCAGAGAAATCAGGCACTAGGGGAAGGTCAGGGGATCTACAAAGATGATACCAGCTAACAATCTAAGCAACAGAGGAGAGACTACCTTAAATGCCCTCCCCTGATAATGAGATAGATGACTGACATATATGCTACCCGATAGCCCTCATCCAGCAGCTGGTGGAAGTAGAAGCAGATACCGACAACTAACCACTGAACTGAACTGGAATCCAGATGCAGAGAAGGACAAGTGAAGAGCAAAGGGGTCCAGATCAGGCTGGTGAAACCCACAGAAACAGCTGACCTGAACAATTCTTGGTCCCCAGAATGATAGCTGAGATACCAGCATGGGACTGATCCAAACCCCAGGAACATGGATTTCAGTGAGGAAATCTCAGAAATCTACAGGACCTGCTGTAGTACTTCAGTACTTATCCCTAGCATAGGTGTGGATTTTGGGACCCCATTCCACATAATACCTGAACCAAGGCACACAGGAGTGGGCCTAGGCCCTATCCCAAAGGATAAGATAGACTCTGATGGCACCCTATGGTAGGCATCACCATTCAGGGGGAACAAAAAGTTTATGTGATGGGTAGGGTTTTAGTTGTGGGGGTTGTAGGGGAGGACAGGAGAGAGAAGGGAGCTGGGACTGTCATGTAAAACAATCTTGTTTCTAACTCAAATAAAAAAATCTTGGAAACAAAGAATTTTGAGTCTCTAAAGAAAGAAATTTAAAAAGATATGAGAAAATGGAAGGATCTCCCATGTTCTTGGATAGGTAGGATCAACATAGTAAAAATGGCAATCTTGACAAAAGCAATCTACAGATTCAGTGCAATCAAAATCCTATTATAATTCTTCACAGACCTTGAAAGAACCATTCTCAACTTTATATGGAGAAACAAAAGACCCAGGATGGCCAAAACAACCCTGTACAATAAATGAACTTCTGGAGGCATCACCATCCCTGACTTCAAGCTCTATACAGAGCTATAGTCCTGAAAACAGCTTGGTATTTTCACAAAAATAGACAGGTAGACCAATAGAATAGATTTGAAAACCCTGATATTAACCCACACACCTATGAACATCTGATTTTTGACAAAAAAATCCAAATTTATACGATGGAACAAAGAGAACATCTTCAACAAATGGTGCTAGCATAACTGGTTGCTGGCATGTAGAAGACTACAGACAGATCCATGTCTATCACCATGCACAAAACTTAAGTCAAAATGGATCAAAGACCTCAACATAAATCCAGCTACACTGAACCTATTAGAAGACAAACTGGGAAATACCCTTGAATTCATTGGTACAGGAAACTGCTTCCTGAACATTACACCAGTAGCACAGACATTGAGATCAACAATTGATAAATGGGACCTCCTGAAACTGAGAAGCTTCTGTAAGGCAAAGAACATAGTCAGCAAGACAAAACAGCAGCCCACAGACTGGAAAAGATATTCACCAACCCCACATCTGACAAAGGGCTGATCTCCAAAATATACAAAGAACTCAAGAAGGCAGACACCAAAACACCAAACAATACAATTAAAAAGTGGAGTACAGAACTAAATAGACAATTCTCAATAGAGGAATCTAAAATGGCTGAAAGACACATAAGAGTGTATTCATCATCCTTAGCCATCAGAGAAATGCAAATCAAAACAACTCGGAGATACCATCTTACTCCTGTCAGAATGGCTAAAAATCAAAAACACCAATGACAGTTTATGCTGGAGAGGATGTGGAGAAAGGGGAACACTTCCACTGCTGGTGGGAGTTCCTACTTGTACAGCCACTGTGGAAATCAGTATGGCGTCTCCTCAGGAAAATGGGAATCAGTCTACCACAAAATCCAGCAATTCCACTCTTAGGCATATACCCAAAAAAAGCACATTCATACAACAAGGACATCTGTTCAACGATGTTCATAGCAGCACTATTTGTAATATCCAGAGCTTGGAAGCAGCCTAGATGCCCCTCAACTGAGGAATGGATAGAGAAAATGTGATACATTTACACAATGGAGTACTACTTGGTAGAAAAAAAAAAAACAATGGAATCCTGAAATTTGCAGGAAAATGGATGGAACTAGAAGAAACAATTCCGATCAAGGTAACCCAATCACAAAAAGACAAACATGGTATGTGCTCACTCATATGTGGATTTTAGACATAGAGTAAAGGATTACCAGCCTACAATCCACACCACCAGAAAAGCTAGTAACAAGGAGGACCCTAAGAGAGACATACATGGTCCCCTGGAGAAGGGGAAAGGGATAAGAGCTCCTGAGTAAATTGGGAACACGGGAGGAGGTGGGAAGGAGCTAGGAGAATGGGGAGGGGAGATGAGAAGGGGTGAGGAGGACATGGGGGAGCAAAAAGTTTGAGTCTAGGAAAGAATAGAAGAAAACAAGAAAGGAGATACCATAATAGAGGGAGACATTTTAGGTTTACAGAAAAATCAGGCACAAAGGTCAGGGGATCTACAAAGATGACACCAGTTAACAATCTAAGCAACAGAGGAGAGGCTACCTTAAATGTCCTCCCCTGATAATGATATTGATGACTGTCTTATATACCATCCTATAGCCTTCATCCAACCGCTGGTGGAAGTAGAAGCAGACACCGACAACTAACCACTGAACTGAACTGGAATCCAATTGCAAAGAAGAACAAGTGATGAGCAAAGAGGTCCAGCCCAGGCTGGTGAAACCCACAGAAACAGCTGACCTGAACAATGGGAACCTCTTGGTGCCCAGACTGATAGCTGAGATACCAGCATGGGACTGATCCAGACCCCAGGAACATGGGTTTCAGTGAGGAGACCTCGAAAATCTCCGGGACCTCCTATAGTAGTTTAGTACTTATTTCTAGCACATGTATGGACTTTGGGAGCCCATTCCACATAGAAGGATACTCCCTGAGCCAACACACATGGGGGTGTGATATGATAGAATCTGATGACCTCACCCTCCCTGGGGAGCAGAAAGGATATGTGATAGGTAGGGTTTTAGTTGGGAGGGGTGATAAGGGAGGAGGGGAGGGAGAGGGAACTGGGATTGACATGTAAAACCATCTTGTTTCTAATTGAAATAAAAAAATCTGAAAAAAAGTAAGTAATATGAGAAATTTTTGTGATGCATCTCTCCCTATAGGCTGAGAATTAAAAGGTAACAGAGTTGTAAATGGGATTTAGAAGACAGATTATTTCTCATCCAAAATGAACTTATGTCTTCCATTTGGTTTCTTTTTGTTATTATTTTCTTTTCTTT
Source organism: Cricetulus griseus (assembly GCF_003668045.3). Lineage (NCBI taxonomy): Eukaryota > Metazoa > Chordata > Mammalia > Rodentia > Cricetidae > Cricetulus > Cricetulus griseus. The sequence continues at coordinate 168,877,220 of NC_048595.1, forward strand.
TTATTTTTATTATGTAAAACAATCTTAATTTCAATATATTTTGATCATTTTCTTCCTCTCCCCCTATGCCTTCTACATCCTGTTCCCTCAAAGCTAGAGCACAATTAACAATGCCTCCATGGTCTATGGAACAAACTTAACTGTTTCTGTATTTATTGAAAATAGCAATTCATGTGATCTGAGGACAGAAAGGTACTTCACACCTCTATCCTACTCAATGTGTTGAGCTGTAATGACAAGAAAATCCTAGAATAAGTTACAATGGAAAGGGGTTCAGAAAATTATAAATATAAATTACAAACAATTTTTCTTCCAATAACAGAATCCAGAAGGCAAAACACCTGAATTAAAGGAGAAGGGGTAATCTTCCTAGATCTCTACATCTCACAGATAGATATACTATTTAAAATGAAAGGTGAAATAAAGGCATGTTCAGTTAAAGACAATTCATTTTTAGCAAATGTACATTATAAGAAGTTAAAAACAAACCACTTAATGGCCGAAGTAAGATAACATATTACAATTGTAAATATCCAGGATAGAATAATTTACTAAAGCTAGAGACATAAAATGGTAGGTAAATATCTTTAACAATTTCTAGGTGAAATAAAGGACCTCTCATAGCAAAAGTAATAACATTACCAGGTAAACTTTATGACATGTGGGCATATAAACATATTGCCACCATAAAGGTCAGGAGGAGCTCATTACCTTCCCAACAATAAAATTGTGTGACCTAACCAACAATGATAAAGCTGCATCCTGGTCCATGCTTACATCAAAGGTTCTGGTCCAAGATCTGCTGTTACAATACTCTAAGATTGAGATGAGGACACACATCATGGTTGGAGTGTGGGATCTATCCAAGCTGCTTATCTCGTGACCAAAACACAAGAGAGTAAGGAGGGAGAAGGAGAGAATAAAAGTTCTATAAACTTTTTCCCCAGTAACCAAAGCCCCTCCCACTGCAATTCACCTTTGGAATATTCCATTACTTCCTAATAACATCATCACCTGTGCCAAAATTTAGCATGTGAACCTCTGAGAAGCACATGAAAATTTCTCATGTAAGAAGTATACCAATTTGGGGAGGGCCTAGACCCTGCTCCAAATAATATGACAGACTTTGAAGATTCCCCCATGGAAGGCCTCACCCCCTGGGACACAGCAGGGGGATGAGATAGGGGGTTAGTGAGGGGCAGGGAGAGGGAACTGGGATTGACATGTAAAACAAGCTTGTTTCTAATTTAAATTTTAAAAAAGGAAAAATAGGGAAAAAAGAGAAGTGTACCCCTTTCAAGACAAGTTGTGATAAGGATGTGAGTTACAATCCCTAAAGTAATCACTGAAATAAAACGAAACACAAAGGGATTTAGAAAAATGACAGTGGTTAACATGAAATAATAGAAAATATACAAGGAACACAAATGAAATGAAAAGTATATGAGCCAATTATGTAAACAAGTAAGCAAATTCAAGCATGTCGGTAATTATATATTCATGTGTGCATGTATAATTAAAAATACTAAATATACTCCAATTAAAATATAGTGTCAAATTGCTTTAAAAAACAACTATTTGTTGACAAAAAGGGTAAACTTTAAACATAAAGACACAGTATATGAAAAGTAAAATAAGGGGAAGAAAAATACACTACAATTTTCTAAAATCCCTTCCCTAGGGGAAACATAAACAGTGTCTACCCCTCCCACTAATTCCTACCAACAAACTGAGATACAATTCCACCAAAGTTCTCTCTATGGAACCAATGCATTTATTAGGCTTACTTACTGAGCAGGAGCAAAGGTGACCTTACAGCAGTTAGCCTAGAAGGTCTACACCCAGCAGGAATGATGGCTTCCTTGTGGCTCTTTCCCTATACATGTCTTCTAGCCAGTCTCCCAGGACCACTAAGCCATGTGACATTAGGACAGAATTGCATACAACTGGTTGGGAGGGTTGCCTGGATACTACAATGAGGGTCCCAAGACCCTCCAGGAGCTCTTTTCTTCTATGAGGGAAGCTGAATTGTCAACAGCCCCAGCTGTGATGTTTTTGTATGAGTTCCTCCAGCAGTACTCCTGAAGGTGGTGACAGTTGGATTCAGATGATAGTCCTATACTACACCATGTAAATATGAAGCATATGAACTCTATGGTGACTCCATAAACATTGAACAAAATCTACTTTAAGGTGAAGAACATTAATAGAGATAAGGAAAGATGCTGCTTAACAATAAAAGAATATCTCTACCCAAGAAACATTATCCCTACTTGTGCACATATCAAGTGGCATAATATCAAGACATTGCATAAAATTTAACAAGTCTAAAATTAAAAAATACATTAATCCATTTGCAAAGGTGATTACATTTTTGGCCCTACTAAGAGACTCCACCATGTGTTCACTTAGTGATAAGGTCTACTAGGTTCTATAAGGGTATGATACCCAAGCTTCCATAGTTCTTTGTTGTGCAAATAAGACATCTCAACATTTAAAACAGAAAGAACATAAAAATAAAAAGCATGCTCTCTCTTCATTGCTTGCACATGGGTGATGCTCTATTTTGTAGAAGTTCCTTATTCATCTAGTACAGAGACAGTCTCTAAAAGTTTTAACAGGAAAAGGAAAATTTGGCTTAATCAATCACCTCCAGGTTTTTCTCACAGAAAAAAAAAAGCTTGTTACTTTTTAGCAATCCCTAATTATAAAAGAATCACCACTATTTGTGTGCATGCCCACATGCAGCACCTCTGAAGTCAGCCTTCCCTTCCTCCTCTCTCAAATCTAACATATAATCACCACTGCTTTATTCTAGCATATTATATCTTATTTTTAATTTGAATTAAATATATTTCAACCCCATTTATTTTATATGAACTTCAGTATCATCAAACTAATTATCAGAGGCAAATGGCTTAACATAAAATTAACCTTCTCAGCTCCCTTAAAGTAGTTATTATTTAAATTCACCAATTCTTTTCTTCATGTGTAATTACTTTTAGATGTGTGAATGAAGATAATTAATGATGAGTATGAAGTGATGAAATTGATTCATATGCTCTACTTTTCAGTATCATTAATTACTTCTCAGCATCTCCAGAACGGAAAGGACCGTTCTGCAGATTGTGTTCTGGCAGGTGGCCATCTTCAGACACTTCTTTCTGGACTTCTTTCTCCATTTTGGGAAATCATCCTGCATTTCTTGACTCCTTGAAGGTGCCAAGTCTAACCACAAGTCCAACCTGTATGATGATGTCCATGTCCCTCCCTGCTGAGCAAGAGGAAAGCACTCTTCCTGCATGCTGAGCCCTGTTGATGCAGAAAACATTAGCTTTTCACTCAGGGTTGAAGATAAAAGAATGTCTATACTTCTGCTCAAATTTTCACCTTACTGAAGATTTGGTGCCTAGATCTTTTAAACATAACCACATAGAGATTAAATCAAAGTCCCCCACTATGCCAGCAATCTGACACAGCAAATTCAATAAAGTACTGGTATTGGCTCTAATTCACCAATGTTAGATTGAAGCTCCTTGGAGCTAGATGAGGAAAAAAATAAGAAAACAGGGAAAAAGAAAAGCTATCACACAGCAAGAAAGTGATTAAAAATCATGTAGTTTAAGATAATAGTAACACAACTCAGATTTATACAATTCAACTACCACTAAAATATGCTCCTGTCACTATTCTATGAGGCTACAGTTATCCTGAAACCTGAACCACACAAAGACCCAACAAAGAGAGAAAATTACAGACCAATTTCTTTTATGAACATGGATATAAAAATACTAAATAAAATACTTACAAATAGAAGAAAACATCAAAAAGATCATTCACCATGATCAAATAGGCTTCATTTCAGAGATTCAGGGAGGGTTCAGTATACAAAAATCAGCAAAGCTCATATGAACTCATAGAGACTGAAGTAGCAAGCACAGGGCCTTCACAAGTCTGCACCAGGTCCACTTACAGCTTGGCAGTTTTGTGGGACTCCCAGATTTGCAAACAAGTGGGTCTCCGATTCTTGTGCTTTCTCTGGAGGCTCTTTTCATTTTCTGTTTATTTGTTCAACTTTGATATTTTTTTATCCTACTGTATTTTATTTGGCTATGTTTGGCTATTATCTCTTAGGAGCCTGTTCTTTTCTAATGAGAGTCAGAAAGGGAGTGGATCAAGATGAGAGATGAGGTGGGGAGGAACTGGGAGAAGTAGAGGAAGGGGAAATTCTATTCAGATTGCACTGTATGAGAAAATAATCTATGTTTAATAAAAGGAAAAATATGCTCCTGTGCTTTCTCCTTGCCCAGTTTTGATGTAAAAGATATATGAACTACAGAAGCAGCCAGATCTGAGTCTGAATCACAATTTCAAATGACGTATGTCAGTATACTGTAAAATAAACTTTCCAAGTTTCCAAGAATGACAGATTTTGCAGCTAGTATCTGACTAACAGATGTTAGAGTCTTACTCTAAAAAAAAAAAATTTGTTATGGTTTCACCAACAATTGAGCTGGTAAAAAATAGAGGTTCAATCTTCACATTTTTAGGCTTCTTTTAATATTCCCTCAGAACCTCTGAAATCACCACACCAAAGTAAATCATGAGATGTATTCAAGTGAGAAAAAGACTAGAAAGGAAAAGACACAGACATTGATCTACAAAACTAATTTTCTTAGGTAATGGTGACCAGAATGTGAAAACTCGAAGACAAACAGCCAAAGTCAATGTGAAGAAAACTGATCCGGGAATTTATTTTGGTTTCTAGCATTCTTTCATTGAAATACAACTGAAAACTGAAAGATCTCATTATTATCTCTGTTGTTGGCAGAGTTAACATCTTCACTGGGGCCTGAAGCTTTGTTCATATAAAAATAAACCTAATTATTTTAACTCAAATACAACATCATTTGATAAAAACTGGAGAAATCTTCCCATGTTCTCTCTAAATCAATTTCCTTATGTCTGTGGCTGGAGCAAGAATTCTGAGTTGGATAAAACTTGAGGCTGATGCACAATATTTTTCACTTTACCAAGGTGAGTCTCACCAAGAAAGATGTATTGGGCCTCTAGCTAGCCATTCAGCAACATAAACAAGTTCTTTGACCAGTGTCCAGAAAATTTATTATTCTCAAATGATAGATCATTTGAGAAGTCATAAACCCAGTCTGTCCCACACAATTCAAAAAAAAACAAAAAAAAACCCACTTGCCAAATGAAACAACCCAAAACTGTTATTAGTCATGATAAAAGACATGAAACTTCCTCTCACATCCAAATAAACAATCTCACAATTGAATTACAATACACTATAATTAATTACTTGGTACATGCTAATTTTGCATGTAGAATTGCTCTTGATAAATTGACCTGGAAACTTGAAAAGAGGAACTAGCAACCCCACGTTTCTTGGAAAATATGTTCTAAGTCTTCATGTCTCCAGTCTACATGAGTCCCCCATAAACTGATCTTGATTCATCTGAAGTATCAGAAAAATAAGTGTTCCCTAAAAATTACCATTAGCATTAATCCCCTGTTTTGAGTGAAAGGGCTCTTGACTAACCATCTGGTTAGTACCACAAAAAATTAAGAAGGCCATCTAGCTTGAATTCATCCTATTGTAATCTACTTGATTTTGTTTGTTCTCTGCTTGGCAAACTAAAAAAAAAAATGCTGTTTTCCTTTATATATAACTGGATAACCATGCATGTGCTCTCAGATTTCAATTAACTTATAAAAACTAAAATACTCAATTTAGGCTGGGATATCCAGATCCCCAAATCTATTTTTGCCCATTCTTTAAACAAGAATGTTCATGACCCATAAATTGATTTCTTTCAAAAAAGAAAGTGATGTGATTTAAACGTTTTGTTCCTTCTTGGAGTAATGTTGAAACTTAAACACAATGCTCCTTTGTCCAGAGGTGGGAACTTGAACAAAAATGGAGACTATATCAAAATTTCAGTTGGTTGCCAACATTCATATCATGTCTTTTACACCATTCCATTTCAAATTTGAAAAATAAGACATCTTAAGTGTCAAACAATCTGGTAACAAAATATGAAGCTCTACAAATAAAACTCCAAAATTTAAAATGGTTAGGTTCTTTAATATATATATATATATATATATATATATATATATATATATATATATATATCCTAAGAATCCTGGAAAGCTTTTTTAATTTAAATTAGAAACAAGCCTGCTTTACTTGTCAATCCCAGCTCCCTCTCCCTGCCTTCCTGTCCCCCTCCCCATAGCCCCTCAACCCCATTAACCCCTCTGCTACCCAGGGAGTGTGAGGCCCTCCATGAGGGATCCCAAAAGTCTGTTGTCTCATCCCTGGCAGGGCCTAGGCCCTCCCCCGTGAGTCCATGCTTTGAGAGCATCCCTCCACATGGAATGGGCTCCCAAAGTCCGTTTGTACACCAGAAATAAGTACTGATCTACTACCAGAGGTCCCATAGATTGCCGAGGCCTCCTCACTGACACCCACGTTCAGGAGGGGTTTGGATCAGTCCCATGCTGCCCCCCCAGCCATTAGTCTGTGGTCCATGTGTTCCCCCTTGTTCAGGTCATCTGTTTCTGTGGGTTTCACCAGCTCGGTCTAAGAAAGCTTCTTATTTAAGAAGAAAAATGCGGATAAATATGAGGACTGAAGTTGTGGCCAATGCAGTTTGCAAGTAAAATTTGTTTATGGAGAACGCTGAATCTCACTAAGTTATTGTCCTCCAAACTTGATAATATTTATAGCACTACTCATGTTTCACAAAGAATAAAAATGGCCTTAAAAGATGCTACACTAAAACTTAAATTAATGTAAAGTTATTGGTGAACACCAAAGTGCAAATGAGTTAAGAAATGTAGCAATGGACCATGATCCCAATAAAATCAGAAAGTCAAATACTTTGTCCACTCCATAGGTAGTTTTTAGAAATATCTGTGTTTTGCAGAGAGAGATACCGTATATTCTCTGCAGGTATTTGTGAGTTATCGCCACAGGAAAGCATAAATTCTGGAAAAGTTAGGATGGTAGGAAGCAAGAACTATAAATCTGAACTTCCTGACAAGTAAGGTTGAATTCTCAGCAGTTGTATTTCATAAATAATCTTTGAAAGGAAAGGACTTTAATTATATTGAAATACTTTAAAGTACTACAATAATAGTATAACTTTCATATAGCAAATGTCTTAACAAAAAAATGTAAAATGAAAGAGACAATAGAAATGTTAGTCAATAAAGCCAGTGTGTGTGTGTGTGTGTGTGTGTGTGTGTGTGTGTATTTCCTCATTAAATGTGATCATGCCATGACACAGGTATCCCCTTACTATGCAAGCAAAAGACCTAGCATTAGTTATTAATATTTTTGTTTTGAAGCTTTTATGTATTCATTTTACTTTATTTGGTATGAGCAACATAAAAGCTTCTAAACAAAAAATACTAAATAACTAGCATTTATGAAATTTTACTTTATCTATAAAAAACAAATTATGTCATCTTCTAGAAGTTAAAAAGTACTAGAAATCATATTAGGTGAAATAAATCAGACTCACAAAAATAAATATGGAATTATTTGTATCATTTGTGAATCCTAAATTTTATATAGATACATATAAAAATTTATATGTGTGTGATATATTTACATACATGATGTGTTAGTAATACTGAGAGTATCAATTAATGAAAGGAACTTGCTGGAGGGAGAGGAGGGTACAGCAGGAAAATATGGTCAGGATACATGATATATGAAAATGTCTTTAGGAAACTCATCACTATTTATAATGAATATACACCAACAAAAAAGCTGTCTTCAGAAATGGGATGTAGTTTGTCTCTGATAAAATTAATCTTCAAAAATTAAGTGTTTCTATAATAAAACCAGGAGAAAATAGGGCCTTTTAAAGTATAGTCATAATGATACCATTCTCATGAATAGACTAATACCTTTCTTGACAGATTGGGTTGGGTTTTCCTGAGAAAGTACTCAGTCACATGAAATTCAATTAATTTTCTTATGACTAGAGTTTTTTTGTTAAACTCAGTTCCAACATCCACCCAAGACAGACACATGCACGCGCACGCGCGCGCGCGCGCACACACACACACACACACACACACACACACACACACACACACACACACACAAACCATGCCTCCTTCACACATATTTCTTCTTCTAAACACTTGGCATCTTCCATTTTTCTACCATAAGTTGAACCAAGGTTCTTACCAGGAGCCAATCAGATACTGACATCATGTTCTTAGACTTCTAGAACTATGTACTAAATAAACCTCTTCTTTTTTATATGAATTACCATATTTACATATTTTGTTATAGTAACTGAAAATAGACTGAGACATCCTCATATAATCTCATGAATAACCAGCTGGCTCAGAGCTAAGAATTTGTAATTTCAAGAGCTAGGAAACTGATGGATCTGTGCTGGGATGCCCTGTTTATCAGAGTTTGCAGTCTACCATGGCCTGACAAATTCTCTGAGCTCAACATGGACAACGGCCAAACCCCTCCTCCCCCACTCCTGACCCCCACCCCCTTGTAGAAGGCACCCTATTCTCTACCTGACCTTATTTGGAGACTGTCCATAGGCCCAGATGCCTGACTTATCTCTAGTTGACCCTGGACACAGTTCCCTGCAGAAGCGTTCCCCCTGCTCCCATATGGTAATTAGATATTATGCTAGGAGCATTATGATAGGACAATGCTTCACAGATGATAACTAAGACATGTACTAAGAGCTTTATGATAGAAGGTACTGATCAATGCAAATTAGGTGAGTCCCTATCTACTGTCCCCCATCCTGTATATTCTCTGTACTCTGGAATAAAGCTGAGAAGACTCACTTAGGCTGTCTCCAGGAGGGCTATCTCCATTGTGCTCACAGGTCATACAAAGCTCTCTATTGTTGCTTCTGTCCCTTGTCCTCATTGACTGGTGGCCAACAAGCCATCAAGAAAAATATGCAGTCGAAGGGATTCAAGGAAATAGCAAGCCTAAGGTCTGTGAGATAGCAACACAAAGTCATCAATCTGCCCAATGCCTTGACTCAATCACCATCACTCAACCCAGAAGCTACTTGCTTTCTCTATGCTTTGGTTATTTCATCTTCTACAAGCCTAGGGTATTCAGTACCAATTCCAGTGAATGAGATGGTGGCCCGGTTCACAATCCTTCCTTTGAGTCAGAAACAAGGTGTGATCATGAAGTTATAAGACTGATTTCCCTCCCTAGTTCTGAGCATGGAGAGAATCTCAGAAGTAAATTCAATGAAAGTATCTAAAGAATATCACTAAAATTAATGAGGTGCTCTCCAAAGAGATATCTTTTCAATGGTAGAAAACATTCTTAGTGCACATGGTAGGTACTACTTGCTTTGCTTGCCTCTACTTCAAAATGCCTGACAGACACCAGTTAAGAAAGGACAGGAACAAGTATATTCAGTCATTTTTAGGAAGGCATGAAACAGAGCACGAGGCAACTGGTCTGGTCATACTCTTTCTACAGTTAGGGAGTGATAAGTGCCTGGCTTTTATATTCTTTATTTAGTCCGGAGCCCTAGCCTACAGAACAGAATGGTACTACACATATTTAAGGTAGGTCTTCACTGTGACTCATGTTATAGGTCAAGACAACTGACTGAGGTAGGAAAAGAATAAAGAATAGACCCAAAGACACATGTACAGGAAAGCTGCGGTCAGGTAGGCTGTGTGTACTTTGATGGAGTGGATGCTGTTACCACACCTGAAACCTCAGCATGTTTACTGTGTACAGCAAAGCAAGAGTAGTTAGCTAGTCTTGGCAGGGGTGTCTGTAGGCAAGCAGTCTCAAGTTTAAACATCTTGGAGGAGAAAGCTGCAGTCACTAACTTTTGCATTCACATCAGTCAATCATTCATAAACACTTGTACTTGGACCAAAGTAAGTCTTTGGCTTTCTAATCCTGACCAATTTCCCACAGATACAAGGTGTTGGTCCTTGACAAGTCCAGCTCATGTCAAACAATACATTCAGAACTGCACTCACTCCCTACAGGTCTTATAACCTCAATTGATCCAGTCTTGAAACTTCCTAACAGACATTCCCAGAGGTTTGTCTCTTAGGCAATTCTACATCCTGTCAAGCTGGCAAGCAATATTAACCATCACACACACATTTCATGTTTGCTTTCAATGTCATTTCATTTACAATAGTACATTTTCCAAGTATATGTAATGAGGAAGATTCCCTCTGTTGGATGAGACACAAAGGTCTTTACTCTGCACATATTAGTCTGGGAAACAGTGAGTTAAATAAAGCCTCTTTCCTGGTAGTCTTTTCCTTCTCTTTATTGTACTGCTGTGCCTGTGGCTCTTCCCATAGGACAAAGATGCCTAGTTAGTGACTTGACCCTTTCACAGAACATCTCTCACAGAGCTGAGGTTCTCTTGTTGGTAAAGAATGTGGGTGAAGAAAAGAATCAAAGTCTGAATTTTTGGTGAGCTGCTTTTCAAAACATCAATCAAAATATATAGCAGACTTATAAAACTTACAATTATTTTCTTCATTTTTTTCATGACAAAAATATGGGTTAACAATAGCATCTAGATCATAATGAGCTAGTATTTGCCAAACATATTATCTAGCATACAATAAGTACTTAATAAACATTAAATATATTTACACTGTAAGTAAGGAGAGTGAGATAGTAGCACTTGGTGCCTAGAGGAGAAATTCAAAACTTAAGAACTTGAAAGGTGAAAAATAGAATAAATATTCATGGAAGGCAAAAAAGACACTAATGGGAACATTCAAAGAAAGTATGAAAGGAAAAGAACTAGCAGTCAGTTCTATACCATGCTTAAAACCAAACAGCTTCAGATCTATTCAGAGAGTTAAAATTCATTTAGTAGAAGCATTGTCACCCTGGCAATACCTTATTCATAAAACAAATATTACTAGATCTAAACAACATATTAATCCTAATATAGTTTTAGTGGGTGACATCAATGCCCAAGTCTCACCAATAGACAAATTATCACAACAGAAACTAAACAAAAACCACTGGAGTTAAATGATACCATAAATCAAATGAACTCAATAGACGTCTCTAGAATAGTCTACCCAAATACTGAAGAATGCACATTCTTCTCAACAGCTCTTGGAACTTTACCCAAAATCAACCACATACTAGAATACAAAGTAACTCTCAACAAATACAGAAAAATTAAAATAACAGACTTCATTCTATATAAACACAATGGATTAAAACTAAATACCAACAGAAATAGAAACTATCAAAAATACAGACGCTCATAGACACTAAATAATGATATGCATAATGATCATTGGACAGCCCAGAGACCTGGGATAGAACCAAACGGGACTGCCAAAAAAAAAGTCAAAAGTCAATGAAATGATTCTTATTGATATTCTGCTATACTCTTAGATCAGTACCTAGCCCAGTTTTCAACAGAGAGGCATCATCCAGCAACTGATGAGAGCAGAAGCAGAGACCCACAGTCAAGCATTATGTAGAGCCAAGAGAACCCAGCAGAAGGCAGAGGAAGAACTGTAGTAACCAGAGGTGTCAAGGACAGCATGAGAACACTGCCAATGGAATCAATACACAGGGCTCATAGGGGCTTACAGACACTGAAATGACACAGACCCTGTATAGGTCCTACCTAGGTCCTCTGCATATACCTTACGGTATGTAGCTCACTGTTCTTGAGGGATTTCCAACATGTTTAGTGCATGTCCCTTGGAGACCTGTTGTTTTTGTATTTGTTTTTTTTTTTTAAAGAGAAGACAAATGGATCTTAAGGGAGAGGTGCAGAGGAACTGGGAAAAAATAAAGGGAGGGAAAACTACAGTCAGGATGTAATGTGTGAGAGAAGAATAAAGGAGGGGGGATGTAGGAGGTTCTTGGAAAGCCCCGGTCCTCTGTCCTCAATGGAAGCCTGGAAAGGCTCATTCTGTTATGAGCAAAGAAGTCAGCAGCAGATGATGATATTCCTTCTGTCATGCCCTTTTCTCTGGACTGCTTCCTGAAGGTGCTGCTCACAATGGAAATAGATCCTCCTTTACTAATTAAGGCAATCAGGAAGGTTCTTAAGATGTGGCTCCTTTCTCAAGTGATTCTAATTTGTAGCAAGTTGACATTTAAGCCAGATTAATGCTGTATGTGCATGAAATTTTCAAAGAATAATTTAAAAACTAAAATCGATAATGAAATCCAAACGTATGTGATAAAAGTTTCTAGTCCATTCTATTAATGGAAAAGCATATTATGATTTGTTAGGAAGCATTTGTTAAGGGCCTTAAGCAGGGAAGAAAGGTATTACGTCAGCTAGAAATGATAGGGCATATACCCATCAGAAGCCAAATAACTCAATCCAAAACTTATTCACAGGCATAATGTTATCTGTTGGCACAGAGAGCTGCTTACCAAACTAATCCAAGAAGCATTGCTTTAATAAACAGCACTAACTTGCAAGTGTCCTGGTGAGTGAGGTAGGCTGATCCAAGCTGGGCTCACACTGTGCCCTGAAATCAGCTGTAGTTCAGCTATTCCAGGGTGTTGAGCTTCTGATGGAATGACATTGCAGCCTGGCTCCTTGTGTCACCCTCCTTGTGTCACGGTTCTCATGAAGGAAAGCAAGAGAGTCTCTAGAGAGAAAAAGAAAAGAGATGTGCTTTTTATGACCTCCGTGAATATCCCACTTGCCTCTGTCAGCCACATGACAGCAGTGGACCAGAAGGAGGGTCACGGATTCTAGTCCTGAGGTGGTAGAAACTGCAAAAGCACAGATACTGGGTAAGTGAGGAGTCAGCATGGTAACATGGTGTAATCCAGATGTATTGGATGGACGAATGAAGCTCCATTTGTCTTCTCTGTCCTAGGCATCTCTCGTGGCTTCCTGAATAACTTCCCAAGTATTCTATGAGGTAGTGATATGATCTACATTTTATAGATGAGAAAGCTAGGGCTACCAGAGGTTAATTGTGTAGCCTCTGTCAATAATTGGCATTGCCTAATTTAAACATTGCTATATCTAAGTCCCATAAATTTTTGTTTCAATTTAGACTTCAGAGAAAATTATTTAAGGTTAAATTAAAAGGTCAAATTAAAATTAAAAACTCAAATAGGAAAAAAATAGAATTTTGTTTAAATCCTCATCGTAAATTCTACATTTCCTGGAAAGATGTTTCACAAATATTCCTTCATAATATTTGATAATGTTGGATGTAAACACATCATCTTGTTTTCCAGCTTTTTCCTAAGGATTCATAAAAAAATAGGAAACTGCATGTTTTCTCTTGGCCTGGAAACTGGGAGATACTTTTGAGTTTTATACACTTAGCAAAGGATTTTTTACACACGTGAAAAAATGTGCTACTTGGGACAGTTTTACAGGCAGGGATTCAGAAAGCATCTAATGTATCCTGTAAACTAGAATTAAAGCTCCCTGCATGGTCAGAGACCATTGCATTGAATATTAGAAAACCTTAAGTTGGACAGTCATAGCCATGCTGTTTGCCAACACGGTCCATTGCATTTTGTTCCTTACTGCAATGCGTTTATTAGCACAAGTAATAAATCATTGTGCAGTACAGAGAAATCTGACCTCTGAAACAGATGGACTGAGAAGACTGAGCACAAAGTTAGATCAAGACAATAGTCATACCACTAAGAAGTTGTAACTCATTTTATCTTGTCAAATTTCAGTTACTTTTCACTTGCTTTGTTCCTTCTAGGTCCTATGATGGCATTCCTTAGGTGTGTTGATTACTCAAGTCTGCCTTGCAACAAGGAGAAGAAGTAAGTTCCAAGAGTAAAAGGACTTGTAGGGAAGACTGGAACCAGAAAGCTCACTGTACTTTCAAAAAGCAAGTGTGGTACTAGTTTCCTGGCACAGCATCAATGGAGCTACAGACTGATGAATAAGCCCCATTTATCTGGTTTAGTGGTTGACAAAGAATGTGCCACTCCTGGACCTCATATGATCTCCCTACCCAGGCTAATTTGATGTCAACTTGACAGAAGCTGGAGTCATGTGAGAGGAGGGAACCTCAATGAAGAAAATGATTCCATAAGGTTTGATGAGACAAACTGTAGGACGTTTTCTTTTCTTTTTTATATAAGTTGTGACTTTCACATCATGTACTCCAACTCCACTCATTTCCCAGTCCTTCCGTATCTGCCATTTACCCTTGTAACCTCTCCCAAAGGAAAATTATTAAAAGTAATAAAATTTTAAAAATAAAATTTAAAACAATCTTACCCTGGAAGCTGCAGTGTGTCACTTTGTCTAGATGACTTTACTTGCATGGGTCATTGGTCTGGTTCAAGGCCTGTGGCTTCTGCTAGACCACCAGTACTGGACCCACACCAAGACTCTTCTCAGACATCCCTGTGTCCTGCAGATCCTGCAGCTTTGGTTCTGTGGGACCTGCCCCTTCACATGCTGCAGCAGGTCACCACTGGAGTAGATGTTGGGCTGGACCAACTCACAGACCTGGATCTGGGCCTGGGTGGTAGCTGAGTTTGGTCAGCCCACCAGCCACAGGGGCCAGCTCCCCCACACTGCTGAGCAAGGGGCATAACCAGCTTTCCTGCATTCAAATCACCACTGATGTTAATTCTTCCTGTTTTCTCCAGCATATAGAGAATCCAAAGAAGCATTAGACATGATGAATGGAGACAGAGAAGAAAAGGCAGGGCAGGGTACCTACACCTTTCTTCTTCCCAAGTCCTCAGAGCCATGTCTAGCCCAGGCTTGAAGATAGAGAGAGCTGATCAGCCATTAAACAGTAAGAAGACAAAAGATTCAAATTGACCTAGACAGGACTGGCATTGTTAATAACTGAAGGTGACTGGGAAGTGATGGGATAAACCTGAGTTGTCATGGATAAATAGAACCTGAGTGTGCCTGGAGGCTGTGATTAAGGAAAATTAATACGATTTCATCTCTGCACTCTTCCTCCATCAGACTCTTCGATGAACCCATTACTCTTATCTGGGTCTCAATTTTCTCCTTGGAAAGTTGGAGTGCTTCCAAGTTTGATATTCTTGAAAAATCTGACCCTTAATACCACCTGGCCAGGATTTTCATGTGACAGCCAGGTTATCTGATGCTGTGTACAGCTTATAAACTTTCCACACTCCATCTTCAATTCCAAGATCTGCTCTAGTATGAACACAATGAAAATTAATATTCAGAAGTAAAGGAAGTGAGGCATGACCTTTTCCCGGCATTGATATCATCATTCTATAGCTGACCTGTCAGATTCCAGGTGTCCAAACATGATAACCCTAGTCCTGCTTTGAAATACATTTACAATCCTTGGCCTCCCTATTTCTTCAGCCTAAAACACATCATCAGGTTTCTGGTAGTTGTTTGATAGATGTAGTGAGCTTTTACAATGTTCTCTTTAAGCAACTAATAATGGTTTCTGTATTGAATTTTTCTTTGGGGGGTGTTTTAAGTTTTTCATGGAAGGCAATAATGAGTCATTTGTCTCCCACTAGTAATTAACAAATCATTTGCTCCCTTCTCTTGTGACTATTATTAAACATTGACAGTGGGAATTTTGTTCTGAGTGCTAATGGAATCCTTTACCTTGTAAGAGTACAGCTTTTATATAAATCTTCAGGAAATAAACCAATTACATTTACACGTTTGTGTATATGTATAGTTAAGAGGGATCCTGTATGGAAGTATAAAGCAAATCATATCTAGTATGTTTTTATCTTTCCTGTAAATTCCATTTCCTAGCCAATGGGTTACAACTGAACTCATCTGATTCCTTAAATGTGCCATTATAGGTTAAGCTAAGAGGTGGCAGAAGAGATTGTTACAGCAACGAGTACCCTTCCAATCGCCAGGCCCCTGACTACATGAAGAGCACAATGGAAGGATGAGTTGGAACTCTATTTGCTTTCCCAGTCCATAAGCCTTGCAGCTGATAAGGCCTGTTTTTGTATCTATTCTCTAGTGAGAAAAAATAGAAGTGGCTTTAATGGGGTAGCAATTATTGACTTCGTAGATTGTTCTTAGAGCCAAACTAGTTGGCAAAGCATTATGGGAGTTGTATCATAGAAGAACCCACAAAACATGGGTGTAAGTAAAGCATTGCCTTTATTCATCTAGGGACAAGCTATACAGAGTAGAGAATGACCTGTTTATGAAGAATAGTTTTTCTCAAAAAATCACACTTGATATATAAGTGAAAACTGTTTTAATTCCTGTCATTTAAATGGGTGATAACAGAAATAGACTAAGTACATTTAACCCAATAGAACAGCTAACAGAAGCCTGGACCCTAGGTTGCAAAACTGTATACTGTATGGTTTATAAGTATCTATTTCTCTTATTTCTGCATCTCTAAGAACTGGGTGCCCAGGGGCTCTCATTGGCACTTCTAGGAAAGAATTTTCAAAGCTATCAAAGATAAATGTACCCAGGAAATTCATTTGGCTCAGTGAGTTACAAACATTAACAAGCACAGAGCTATAATAAAGTACAAAAAAAATCAAGCATGAGCTTGGTATTGTGGTCATTAATAAAGTACAGGTGCTGAAGTCGTCTAACAAGCCAGATGTGTGGGACTGTGCCCATAGATTTATGAGGAAAAGCCACCATTTAAGTCACACTTTTGCTCTAAATTCAGCAATAGAGCCATTAAGTGGCTATCCATAGTCATTCTTGCCTATCTGGATTGGTGATAGCTGGGTCTGATACCAAGCAAAGGGACCAATGAGCTTCATAGGCTTTCTCACTTCCCAACTCAGAATGCTTCTACACCATGACTATCCATCTCTACTGAAACATGTGTTATTTAAAACCAATTCCTCAAAGCTTTCCATTGATTTTTTTCCCAAGTAAAACACAAAGAATAAGCAATAAACACATCATTTATCACTGGTGAAGCACACGGGGAGTGTCTCATCTAATTTGGATGAAAGCTATGGTATAGTGCTGTCTGGTATGAATGCCAACAAAACAGAATCAAGTTTTAGAGAAGAGAGGACCTACATATTTTATAGCCAAGACACCTGTTTCACAGACATAGTGAAGCTTAGGCAGAGTGCATTGCAGATCGGCAACTGGAATTTTAGCTTATGTACCGCTCTCATCTAAGACCTGGTGGATTTAAGGCTGGAACTACATGCACTCAAGTTCTATTTGCCATATTCTAGTGGAGGTATTTATGAATCCCTTAAGAAATCTCACCTGTCTCAAAGTATATGCAATATGGTCGCCTTCTCCATAGGTATGTCTCCAAAAGACTAAGTAAATTGTCACAAGTGATCTGAGATTAAGAAAAAGGTAATCCTTGATCTTTGCTTCCACACCTGCCCTCACCAGATTGCTTTACAATTTTTGGCAATACCATTACATATTATTCTTTCATTATGCATTGTCTCTTGTGTAGAATAAAAAAAATGAGTAATTTTCTTCTAATTTGGACTCTGATTCCAGCATGTCAATGCCTCCACAACTCACAAGTTTCCTCAAGTTACACAGTTGACTTTACGCTGTGCTCACTGACCTAATTTTATGAATGCAGTTTTTGTGACTGGCACCTGGTGTGGTCTGAATGCTTGAGTCTACCCAGAGTTCATAAGTTTAAATCCACACCTCAAAAATTGGAGTCTTTGGAAATATATTAGGTCCTGATACTGTAGCCATCCTGAATGGGGTAAGTGTTTTTATAGTAGATGTCTGGGAGATCTGAGAACACAACCAAAAGATACAGGTCTGGTAAACACATAGCAGACCCTGGCAAGATACAGGGTGTGCCTGGACTTCAGTTTTGTACTTCGCAGACTAGAGAACTGTGAGAAATCTTTTTGTTGTTTTTTATGGCCTGTCTATTCTACAGTATTTCATTATTAGGAGCCCAAATTGAGTATAACACTACCCCATCTAGGTGGTCTTATTTACAAGGATGATACATATCTAGCTGCCAGGAAGATTGGAAGTTGACCCTTTCTGTGGACACTGACTCATGAATAAGAGCCAAGTCACCCAGGAAGTAAAGTAAAACAGAAGCAGAAACTGTCCAAAGCCAAATACTAATTCCACAAGTGCATATAGTCAGCCAAGATTTACAATTCTATTCAAATTCAGGACATGCTAGATCCTTAAAATTGTCCACAGCAATTAACAGTTGTAAGGTGCTGTTTCTTCACCTCTGAAAAGAGACACAAATTGTGAAGAGAACTCAAAGTTACAATGCTGCAAGAAGTTTCTAGGCCAGTACAGAGAATATCCACTCTGATTTATTCTAGAGCAAGTACTATACCCAAGGTCAGTGCTAAACATATCGTGTACATTATTATGTGATCTCATAAACTCTTTTGGATAGGTTCTTCCGTCCCCCAGCTTCATAGACAAAGAAACTAAGGCTATAACTTGCCCAATGATGCCCTTGTAAGTGGCAGAGTTCAGATTTTAACTTCCATGCCCTTGTCTTAGCTTTTCTTTGCCTCCAGTAGCATTATACCTGTTTTCTTGATGTTGACACTTCTCTTTCATCTCCATTCTAAGTCCATCAACTCTTGCTTGCCTTGGGATGCTCACTCCTCGGGAAATGTTTATACTTAAATGCCCTCTTGCTCTTGGTCTCTGTCTCCCAAAAACACTTATGGCCTATTCCATGCTAACTGACTAATGACTCTAAACTAGCTCAGGTTTTTGCTTGCTGAAGACATTGACCTTGTGTATATCAAGTACAAACAAACCTTGTTTATTAAACATGTCCTTCAATAGCATCCCATCAAGAATTGCTTAATGTCATGATATCGGGCATCTTTATGGGTAACAGCAAAAAGAAATATTTGCAGCAGAATGTCCAGGGGCTGATATTTCACAAATCCTCTGACTTTAGTGATTGTCTCTTTATGTAAAACATTCAGAGCTGAAACCCTGCTGCAGAAGGATTATGCACCTGATCATTGGGGGATCAATTTCCCATTAGCTCAGCTGGACCAGTCCCATTCTTCCCATCATAAACATGAGCACCATTCTTTAAGGCCCCAAACATGTTCCTGCTTCTGAAAGTACAAGGATCTGCTTCAGTCCTCCTTAAAAACAGGAAAAGGGAGATGGAGAGATGAAAGACAGATTAGATCACAGCCTTGCTTTTCTTCTGTCTGATTTTCCTTTGGCTCACTTGCATGATTATCTAGATTGTGCTTAAGCAGCAAAGCTTCCATATTTTGCAGCCCCTAGTAGACATTTGTGTTAGGTAGAGGAAAGAAAGGTTAAGGAAAAGTTCCTCTGAACAAATGAGCTTGTAGACGGAACCTTTCATTAGATACACAGCTCATTGATTCTAATCAGGGATTCAAATTGGAGAGGTCACACTTGACCTCAGCCCTCTGCCACTGGGGCAGATAGCAAGAACTCAGGCTGGCTCTGGTGCCTGAATATCAATTAGAGGAGAAACGTCCATCCATAAGACATGCTTACTTGGATTATGCATAATGAAATGGGACTTTTAGATCTCTTCTCTTTTTCCTACTTTCTGTCTCCATGGGGAACACAGTATGTTCCCTTAATAATGAGAAAATATGCTCTGTGATTCACAGAGCATTACCAGATCACATTTAAGATATAATAACAGAAGATGACAGTAAATAAGGCAGAAAAAAAGAGTTGAACATGTGACAAAAGAAACCAAAAGTTAATCACTTTAGATCATGAACTTAAATGGTGCCCATTCATAACAGTACACAGTGACAACCCATTTGATTAAAACTGCATAACTATGCCCTTATGTACTAAAAATAGAGCTGAGGGCTGGAAAAAATAGACAGTGGAACATTTTCCTTTACTGTGGTAACCCAGTGACTGTTTCTGAGTGGTAGGGAAAAAAACCTTTTATTTATAAATGTATCCCCCAAAAATGATGCTAAAATCCTAAAGCCTAGTACCTCAGAATGGAAGAGACTGTCTCAGAGTGGGTTTGTTAAGATGATGAAGTGCAGTAGGTCTGACTCTAATATAACAACAGTCTTCCTTATAGGAAGAAGAGAGCATGAAGAGAGATGGCCTTGGGAAAACATAGACACTCAGGGCAAAGACCAGGTGATGACAGAGGTAGAGGCTGGGGTGACACAGCAGAAAAACAAGAAGCATGTAAGACTGTCAATGCCTGGTAAAATGAAACAAAGAAGCATTCCCTTCCCTACAGGCTCCCATGGGCTCCGATTGACACCTTGATTTTGGACTAATGACCCCCATGGCTACAAGCAAACCAATGCCTGTGAGTTTACATCATCAACTTTGTGGTGCCTTTGTCAGCACCTCCTGGTAAACAAATGCAATAATGCTTTCCATAATTTGGTAGGTTTGTTGTTACTCTTAATAAAGCCTACATTTTATGCATTTGGAACCCTCTTTCAATTTTAAAAGCAAAGTGGGGGAAAGAAAATTTAATGACTGATATTTTTTATTATAAATCACCTTAGATGATGTTATGTAACAGGAGTTACAAAAATCATAGCTGATAGGGACTCTGAAATTCAAAACACAGCTATAGGGGTCTCTCTAGAGTCCTGGGTCACTCTATTTGCTGAGATATAGCTGTGTCCTAACCCTGTACTAACTTCCTCTTCACTTCTAGCAAAGGGCCTCCTGTTCTGCCACTCATACACCCTCTCCTTCCATCACTATGCCCTAGTTATTTTCAGTCTCATTGCCTCAAAGCTTTCCTCTCTATATATGACATTCTTTCATTTATTCTTTCATCAATCATTTCCAGAGCATGGCTCTGGGATCAGGCAATGAACTCAAGAGGGAAAAAATAAATAGGGGCCATCCTTGCCCACAGGGAGTTCACCGTCTAGTGAAGCAGAAAGATAAGAAAGTTCATTAGAGTGCAAGAAATGACTTGATAGGTATAGACTGTCAGGGGTCTATACAGAGTCGGCTGTGAGAGCATGGGGCTAAGCCCCTCACACAGACTTAGAAGAGTGGGGACTAGGAAAGCAGAAGTGTGTGCAAGTCCAGCAGAGAGAGAAGGGGGACAGGGAAAGAGAGAGAGAGAATTTGAACATAAAGGAAGAAACTCTTTGCAGATCCAGAAATGCAACTATGGTGAATTTGTAGGAACCTTGAGATTGAACTGGGGGATGATGGGTAAAAGCTACATTAATGGAACCCTGTAAGGAGCCTTGTAACCAGGCAGGCAAAGGCCTGGCTGGAGGGAGATTAGGAAGGAGGTTACAACCAGGCAGGCAAAGGCCTGGCTAAAGAAAGATTAAAGGCCCACTATGCTGCCCTTGTAGATAAGAGTGAGAATTTGTGGAGTGAGGCAAAGTGTGATTAGCACGATTTAGTGAACTATTTAAGGACCAGCTCAGAACTGGGAATTTTAGAGTGTACCAGGACTCTAAAGAGGAGGAGCTCTCCTCCACTAACCTGAGACAACCAGTCCATCAAGCTGAGTGCCACTGAGCCTGATTCCATGACTCCATGTCCTCAGGAGACTCGCAGGCCTGAATCCAGAGGAGAGGAAGTCCCAGAAGTCCCCAAGTCGAACCTGCTGGCCGCTGCAGGAGAGGTACCCGCTGCTGTGAGCCTATTGTCTGTGGTTCTTAAGAATGTTTGCTTATGCTTGTGTGTTGCTTTGACATAAGTGTGAAGTAAAACTTATATACTCAAAACCAATTCGCTAAGTTTGTCATTCCTCCCAAGTCAAAACCTGGTAAGGGCTCGAGACAAACCCAGAGGCCCACAGACCATAAAGCAACAAAAGAAGGTAAAAGACAACAAAATAAGAGTTCTGAACTTGAATCTGCACACAGGAGAATATGTAAGAGAATTAAAGCCGTTTGCTAGAAATATTATCCTAGGAGTTGTAAAGTATAAAATGGGGTCCTCATGCTTAGGTTCCAGTGACAGCCTTCTACTGTGTCGCAGATGGCCATTGTCTCAATGTTAAGTTCACATGCCAAAAAGGTGAGAATGGTCCCTGGGGTCCTTTTATATGAGCACTAAGCCCATTTATGAGGAGTCCAAACTCATGACCTAGCTAACTTCAGAGCCCTACCTCCTAGTGCCATCACATCACACAGAAGTTAGAAGTCCAACATGTGTGGGGTTGTCATCAGGCACATTCAGGCACTTGAACTACCTACACATTTCCCCATCAATAAGTGCTCAATATGCACAAATATTTAGACCTTGATATATGCCAAGTTCTATTCCAAGTACTTTAGATGGGTTATTTAATTAAACATCACAATAGCTCTATGAGTTCTTACCAACATCACCATTTCATGAATACAGAAACTGAAAGCCTAACATAGTCTTTTGAGACTTTCTCTTAATGATGGAAACATTAAAAAGTAGAGTCACCAGTTGTAGGGGATGCTGTAGCCATGCCTGCTTAGGGGCTGGCTACAGGCCTGACCACGCTCTGTAAGTAAGGCTTTTCCCTATTAAATTCCCTTGTATTTTTACCTGGCTCCGGATTTGTAATTTCCCACATTAACCAGTTGCTAAGCAAATGGGCCAGAGGACAGGAATGACTTACCAAGGTCAATGAGGTCTATGTATGGATTATCTACAAGGTCTGAGGGTTCTATACTTTAGGGGAAAAAACCCATTCCTTAAGAGAAACACCTCTTCTGCACTGTTTTCTTGCAGTGCTTCCCCTGGCACCAGTTCCTGGCAGCTGATTGAATACATTAAATCAGCCAACAGGAAAAAGCCAAACTCTATTAGTCACTCTGTAAAAATGCTAAGACTATTTATTTATTATGAGTTATTCATAAACATCAAGACAAGACTATAATTTAGCACCACCTGCAATGATTCCTGAAAGTAGCAATATTTTATCAGGACGATCTGATTAATTAACCTGTTCAAACAGAACTCCAAACCAGGTGACAGGGGTATATTCATCTTAATCTCAAAGACATCCTTTTTGACCCATCAAAGAGGAACAAACCAGCTCATCTCAGAGAGTCAATTAAAACTATCAGATGTATACATTGCATCCATTCAAGAACTGCTGATGATCTATTAATATTTCCTTTTAAAAAAAACTAAACAAAGTATTTAAAACTTTACCATCTCAGTCACATATGTTCAAAAATATTGAACTAGAATCCATGGTGGCAGAAGTCCCTGACTTGTCCCCAATGGATTTCCCTGGATGTAGAGACTTGGGCATCCAACACCTGGAAAGAAATATGAACGGATCTCTAGGGCACTGTGAGTGTGTTCAGGGTATTTAGTGTCAGAACTGTGTTCTCTTTGTGAAATTTCAGACTATGCATACTTTTCCCTACATAATATACATGCTATGTGTCAATAAAAATTATCAAAAATGAAGAGATATCTAAAAGGAAGAACTCATATACTCAACTGAAGTATCAACTGGAGATTTAACTAAAGATGCCACTATTCCAACAATTCTAAGTCCCAAGGACCAAAGAATGGGCAACTCATGTTATACAAGTCTCGGTAGACTTACTCATAAAGTAAGAATCAAATCTGTTTCATATGCAGATAAAATGTGACTATATAAAAGGTACTAAATTCCTATGTACATGTATGTATGTATACATAAGTGGAAATATTTGAGCATCACTGGCCTTTTGTTTGATAATCTGTAGTATATGAGAGAAGAGTAATCCCCCAAGATAGGGTAATTCTGTTAAGTATATATGCATATATATGGAAGTTTATAAATGGTAAGTTTCTATATTTGTTTTCAAACACCCTAGTGTTCTCTATCTCCTCTTCATTCCTACCCTCTCATTCCTCTCCTCACTTAAACTTTTGCTCCTTCATACCATCTGTGTTCTACTATCCACCTTTAAAAATTCCTCCTTTAAAAATCATTCTTTACTCTCCTAAGGTAGCCCCTTTGTAGTTTTCTGTCTTCTACAGGTACTCCAAATTAAGCCCACAAATTTAAAGATTTAAAGATAGGATCCATACATGAGAGAGAGCATGAGTGTTTTGTCTGTCTTGAGTCTCAGCTACTTACCATACTCAGCATGATTTTTTCAAGGTTCATTCATTTCATACAAATTTTATACATTTATTTTTTTCTTTATAAAACTCCATTGTGTGTATATACCATATTTTATCCATTCTGAACCTGCTAGAGGAAAAACTGGGCGGATTCTTCCACATACAGGCACTTGTAAGGAGTTTCTGAATAGGACTCCAGTAGTGCAAGAAATAAGATCAAAGAATCCACAAAAGAGATCTCATGAAACTAAACTGCCTCTGAACAACAAAAGGAACAATCAATCCAGTAAAGAGGCAGCACAAAGAATGGGAAAAATCTTTGCTAGATACATGGCTGACAGAAGATTAGTGTCTGGAATATACAAAGAACTCAAAAACCTTCTAAAAAATCAAGAAAACAAATAACCCTATTGGAAAATGGTTGGTGGAACTGAGCAGAAATGTTCACAAAAGAGATAGAAATGGCTACAAATGTTTAAATGGTGTCCAACATCCTTATCCAGCAGGGAAATGCAAATGAAAACTACTCTGAGATTTCATCGTGCCCCAGAGTGGCCAATATCAGTAAAATGAATGGCAACAAATACTGGCATGAGTATGGGAAAAAGGGAAACCCTAACCCATTGATGATGGGAGTACAAACTGGCTCTGTTACTATGGAAATCAGTGTGGAGCTTCCTCAAAAATGTAGAAATAGATTCTCCACATCACTGAGCTCTACCACTTCTGAGCATATTTCCAAATGACTCTATACCCTACTACAGAGATAACTGTTGTTAATAGTCATTCTGCTCTATTCACAACAGTTAGTAAATGGAATCAGGCTAGATGTCCATCAACTGATGAATGGATTTTTAATACATTTTCTGAAATTAGTGGATTTCCCAGCCACTCCCCAGGAAGTAAGTTAACAGATGAAGGGAAACAGAAAGAGGAGCTTTCTGTCTCTGGATAAGATGTCCCACAGTTGTCTGTTGAACACATGCATCCTTCATTTTCACCTACAACTACTTTCCAGCTGATTTACTCTAATGATCAACTATTTTAGTTAAATGGTTTATGTGACTCAGAAATTTTCAAGATCTGTGACCAAGTCTGCCCTCATTGGGCTTCCTGGCTGGTGGCTGTGAAAAGCTATGTTGGCAGATGAGCATACCAGATCCTTCACTGAGGAGTCATGGCATTAAGTGTAATGAGACTGTTCTTCTGTAATTTTTCTATCCCCTTGGCCAGTTGTATCACAGCACACTATTGAATCCAGAACTCTGACAAGCAATCATACAGAGTGAAACGGTTCCTCCAAAGCAAGTGTTAACATTGGTTACAGAGGCCACATGTGTGATCCAGGAACAGCAATCCTCAAAGGACCCTCATTCACACTAGGAACGCTTGAGCCCCAATTCAGGTGGCAAAAAATACATGAGGAAAAAAGACAGCTCCAAGGAACTCAGAGGAGGAAGACAGCAGGAAAGTAGGAGTGTGCAGAAAGACTGAAATAAAGGGAATGATGCTCTCTTGAATGACTAGATTATGGTCGCTGTTTGCCTTAGTTGGGGTTTTTATTGCTGCTTCAACAAAACACCATGACCAAAGAGCAAGTTGGGGAGGAAAGGGTTTATTTGGCTTACGCTTTCAAATTGCTTTTCATTACTAAAGCAAGTCAGGCTAGGAACTCAAATACAGCAGCATCCTGGAGGCAGGAACTGACACAGAAGCCATGGAGGAGTGGTACTTACTGGCTTGCTTCTCATGGCTTGCTCAATCTGCTTTCTTATAAAACCCAGGACCACCAGCCCAGGGATGGCACCACCCATCATGGGCTAGATTCTCCCACATTGGTCACTAATTGAGAGAATGCCTTACAGCTGGATCTCATGAAGACCTTTGCTCAACCCTGGCTCCTTCCTCTCTGATGACTCTAGCTTGTGTCAAGTTGACCCAAATACTAGCCACTACAACTGACACCTTGCCAACTTGACACACAAGTACATCACTATTAAGTCACAACCTTTCCTTTCTTATTCATCCCCAATATCTAAATAACTTTAAAAGTTCCACAATCTTTGTGAATTCAAATACAATTAAAACCAGTCCCTTTAAAATAGCCAATCTCTTTTAAAATCTGGTCTTTGAAAATTTGAAGTCTCAAACCTACACAGATACAAAAGAATTGGAATAACCGCCTGTATCTTATCAGACCACCAAGCTTTAAAGTTAGAAATCAACAACAACACAAATTTCAGAAACCCTAGAAAATAATGGAAATTAAATAATGTGCAATTGAACCATTCCAGGGTCAAGGAAGAAATAAAAAAAAGAAATTAAAGACTTCCTAGAATTCAATAAGAATGAAGACACAACATACCCAAACCTATGGGAAACTTTGAAAGCAGTCCTAAAAGGAAAGTTCATAGAGCTAAGTGTCCACATGAAGAAACAGGAGAACAGTCACAATAGAGAAATAACAGCGCAACTGAAAGCTCTAGAACAAAAGGAAGCAAACACTCCCTGGAGGAGTAGACACAAGGAAATAATCAAATTGAGGGCTGAAATCAATAAAGTGGAAACTAGAAGAATAATACAAAGAATCCATATAACAAAGAGTTGGTTCTTCGAGAAAATCAAAATCAACAATATAGACAAACCTTTATCCAAACTTACCAAACAGTGGAGAGTGAACATGCAAATTAATAAAATCAGGAATGAAAAGGGGGACATAACAACAGAAACAGAGAAAATCCAGAGAATCATCAGGTCATACTTCGGAAACCTGTATTCCTCAAAATTCGAAAATCTAAAGGAAATGGACAATTTTCTGGATAGATATCACTTACCAAAATTAAATCAAGAACAGATAAGCAATTTAAACAGACCTATAACCCTTAATGAAATACAAGCAGTCATCAAAAATCTACTAACCAAAAAAAGCCCAGGGCCAGATGGATTCACTGCAGAATTCTACCAGAAATTCAAAGGAGACCTAATACCAGTACTCCTCAAATTGTTTCACACAATAAAAGCAAAATGGACATTTCCAAGCTCTTTTTATGAGGCTACAATTACCTTGGTACCCAAGCCACAAAAAGACAAAAGAAAAAAAGAGAATTACAGACCAATATCCCTCATGTACATCGACACAAAAAATATCCAACAAAATACTGGCAAATCGAATCCACAAATACATCAGAGAAATCATCCACCATGATCAAGTTGGCTTTATCCCAGGAATGCAGGGATGGTTCAACTTATGAAAATCCATCAATGTTATCCACCATATAAACAAACTGAAATAGAAAAACCACATGATCATCTCACTAGATGCTGGAAAAGCCTTTGATAAAATCCAACACCCCTTCATGACAAATGTCTTGGAGAGATCAGGAATAACAGGAACATATTTAAACATGATAAAAGAAATATACACCAAACCAACAGCCAACATCAAACTAAATGGAGAGAAACTCAAGGTGATTCCTCTAAAATCAGGGACAAGACCTGGCTGCCCACTCTCTCCATATCTCTTCAATATTGTACTTGAAGTCCTAGCTAGAGCAATAAGACAACAAAAGGAGATAAAGGGGATACAAATTGGAAAGGAAGACTCAAACTTTCACTATTTGCAGATGATATGATAGTTTACATAAGTGACCTGAAAAACTCTATCAGGGAACTCCTACAGCTGATAAACACCTTCAGTAAAGTGGCAGGATACAAGATTAACTCAAAAAAAAAATCAGTAGCCCTACTATATACAGAAGATAAATGTACTGAGAAAGAAATCAGAGAAACATCACCTTTTACAATAGCAACTAACAAAATAAAATATCTTGGGGTAACACTAACCAAAAAAAATGAGAAAGACCTGTTTAGTAAGAACTTTGAGTCTTTAAAGAAAGAAATTAAAGAATATACCAGAAAATGGAAAGATTTCCCATGCTCTTGGATAGGTAGGATCAACATAGTAAAAAGGGCAATCTTGCCAAAAGCAATCTACAGATTCAATGCAATCCCCATCAAAATCCCAGCACAATTCTTCACAGACCTTGAAAGAACAGTACTCAACTTCACATGGAAAAACAAAAAACCTAGGATAGCCAAAACAACCCTGTACAATAGAGAAACTTCTGGAGGCATCACCATCCCTGATTCAAGCTCTATTATAGAGCCATAGTTCTGAAAACAGCTTGGTATTGGCACAAAAATAGACAGGTTGACCAATGGAATCCAAATGAAAATCTTGATATTAACCCACATACCTATGAACACCTGATTTTTGACAAAAAAAAAAAAACTAAATTTATACAATGGAAAAAAGAAAGCGTCTTCAACAAATGGTGCTGGCATAACTGGGTGCTGGCATGTAGAAGACTGCAGATTGATCCATATCTATCACCATGCACTAAACTTAAGTCCAAATGTATCAAAGACCTCAACATAAATTCATCCACACTGAACCTCCTAGAAGAGAAGGTAGGTGGCACCTGTGAACAAATTGGTACAGGAGATCGCTTTCTGAACATAACCAGTTGCTCAAACATTGAGATGACAATTAATAAATGGGACGTCCTGAAACTGAGAAGTTTCTGTAAAGCAAAGGACACAGTCAGCAAGACAAAACGCCAGCCCATAGAATGGGAAAAAATATTCACCAACCCCACATCTGAAAGAGGGCTGATCACCAAAATATACAATGAACTCAGGAAACTAGCTACCAAAACACCAAACAATGCAATTAAAAGATGGAGTGCAGAACTAAATAGAGAATTCTCAACAGAGGAATCCAAAATGGCTGAAAGACACTTGAGAAAGTGCTCGACATCTTTAGCCATCAGGGAAATGCAACTCAAAACCACTCTGAGATACTCCTGTCAGAATGGCTAAAATCAATAACATTAATGACAATCTATGCTGGAGAGGATGTGGAAAAAGAGGAACTTTCCTCCATTGCTGGTGGGAGTGCAAACTTGTACAACCATTTTGGAAATCAGTATGGTAGTTTCTCAGGAAAATGGGAATCAGTCTACCTCAAGATCTTGGGCATATACCTGAAGAATGCACACTCATACAATAAGGACATATGTTCAACTATGTTCATAGTAGCATTATTTGTAATAGCCAGAAACTGGCAGCAACCTAGATGCCTCTCAACTGAAGAATGGATAGAGAAAATGTGGTATATCTACAATGGAGTACTACTCAGTGGAAAAAAGCAATGGATTTTGAAATTCGCAGGCAAATGGATGGAACTAGAAGAAGCCATCCTCAGTGAGGTAACCCAATCACAAAAAGATAAATATCGTATTTTGATTTTTAGACATAGAGCAAAGGATCACTAGCCTACATTCCACACTGCCAGAGGAGCTAGGAAACAGGGAGGACCCCAAGAGAAGATTGCATAGTCCCTCGAAGAAGGGGATGGAGACAAGAACCCCTGACCAAATTGGATCCCTGGGTCAGCGAAAGGAAGGAGAGTCTTCATCCAGTTGCTGTTCGAAGCAGCAACAGACACCCTAGCTAAGCACTGAACCATACTACTGGAATTCAGTTGTGGAGAGGGAGGAGGGTTGAGCAAAGGAGCCAAGATGGGGATGGAGAGACCTGCAGAAACAGTGGACCTGACCTACTGATAGAATGGAGACCCTTGTTATAAAGCTGGGAAAACAGCATTGTACCAAACCAATCCCTCTGAATGTGGGTGCCAGCTAGGAGCCCAAGACAGTCTATGGGACCTCTAACAGTGGAGCCACTCTTTATCCCTAAATCACAAATGGGACTTTGGAAGCCCATTCCCTATGGATGGATACGATTGCAGCCCAGATACAGCCAGGAGGGTCTAGATCCTCCTCCAAACAATATGACAGACTTTGAAGGTAGAGGGCCTCACTACTCCCTGGGGAGGAGTCGGGGGGGGGGGTTGGGTTGGGTTGGGTGGGAGGAGGGGAGGGCGAGGGAATGGGGGGATGGGGGGATGGATGTGTAAATATGAGTAATTTAAAATAATAAAATTTTTTAAAAAAAGAAAGAAAATTTGAAGTCTCTCAACTGTGGGCTCCAGTAAAATACCTTCTTACTTCAAAGGGGAGAAATCAGGGCGCAGTCACAATCAAATCAAAGCAAAACCAAATTCCAATCATACAATGCCTGGGAATCAACTCACAATCTTTTGGAGTCCTCCAAGAGCTTGGGTCACTCCTCTCACTCTGTGCTCTGCAGCACACACAGCTTTTTTCTAGACTCCAGCTGGCTCCACTCCATATCTGCTGCTGTTCTTGGTGGTCATCCCATGGCACTGGCATCTCCAAAGCACTGGACTCTTCTGCTGCAACTGGGCTGCACTTTCACCAGGAGCCTCTCAGAGGCTCTCTTCATGGTGCCAAGCCTCAACTTGGCACCTTGACCCCTTCAGTCCTCAGTCTTCAACTGCTACTGAGGCTGCACCTTCATCAGTGGCCTCTCCTGGCCTCCCACAATGCTAAGCCTCCGCTGTTCTCTCTGACACCTTCATGCCTTCAAAACCAGCACTACCTGCTGACTCTTACACAATAACAAGTGTGGTTGCCAGCATGAGATACAACCATGGCTGCCTTTGGAACACAGTTTCTCTGTGTTCTCAGGAAAACATTTTCCAGAAGATTTCACCTTAGTGATTCTGGTCTCTTCTTAATCACTGATAATTTCTTAGCTCCAACCAATCAGCATCAAGTATCCCAGAAAAAAAAATTTCACTTTAGTGGTCTGGTATCTTGTTAACCACAGCTGATTCTTCAGCCCCAGCTAACCAGAACCACAGATTCTTAATTCAAAATAACAAATGGCCCTGGCAGAGTCTTTAACCTTCCTTTTGAAACTTCACAAGCCAGGCCTCCATCTTCTGCACTGCTCTCAACATTCTCTTCCAAATTCCTAAAGAACATCCTACAGACTCTCAACACTCAATGGTTCTTCTGGCCCAAAGTTCCAAAGTCCTTCCACAATCTTCCCTGCAACATAGTCATGTCAGCCACAGTAATACCCCACTACAACGGTACAAATTTGTCTTAGTTATGGATTCTATTGCTTTTTGGACAAAACATCATGGCCAAAGAGCAAGTTGAGGAGGCAAGAGTTTATTTGGCTTATACTTCCATATTTCTATTCATTATTGAAGGAAGTCAGGACAGGAACTCAAACAGGGCAGGATCCTGGAGGCAGGAACTAATGGTGAGACAGTGGAGGAGGAGTACTGCTGACTGGTTTGCTTCCCATGGCTTGCTCAGTTTTCTTTCTTATAAAACCCAGAACCATCAGCCCCAGGACAGCACCACCCACCAAGGACTTCCCCCTCCATCGATCACTAATTGAGAAAATGCTTTACAGATGGATCTCACAGAGTCATTGCCCCTGCCCCATCTAAAGGCTCAGCTGATGTTTGTATCATGTTGACACACAAAACTTGCCAGTATACTTGTTGTCCTCAAGCATTGTGGTGGTTTGAAGGAGAATGGCCCCCAATGGCTCATATATTTGAATGTTTGGTTTCCAGTTAGTAGGCCTGTTTGGGAAGGATTAGGAGGTGTGGCCTTGTTGAATGAGGTGTGACACTGGGCATGCTTTGAGGTTTTAAAAGCCCATGACATTGCCAGTTCGAGAACTCTTTCTCTGTCTATATTTTCTCTGTTTTCTCTGTCTTTGTTCTCTCTCTCTCTCTCTCTCTCTCTCTCTCTCTCTCTCTCTCTCTCTCTCTCTCTCTGCCTTGAGGTTGTTGTCTTAACATGTATGCTCTTAACTACTGCCTTCCTTCTGCTGTGATCCTCCACATAATATTTATGGACTCACCCTCTGAGACTGTAAGCAAGTCCCATAATTAAGTGTTTTCTTTCATAAGTTGCATTGGTCACATTAATAGAAAAAGAGCACAGACAAACATTAAGCATGATTTTTTTGTTTCTGCAAAAATCATTAATATAAGCAAGCTGAGAATACTGTTGGCTCCTCTACCATATGCTTAGCCCAAACCTATCTGCACTGTAGTCTTCATGATGACACATTGTGCCAAAACAAAGTGGAAACCTGGAAGTGGAAGCCTTGGCAAATAGTGAGAGTATGTGGACAAAAATACTCTCTTTTCTGGTTTCACTGAAGCTAGCTTGGTTGGCAATAAAACAGCCATAAGTTCCTGGACCCTGCAGCTAGCAGAGTTCTCAGAATGCTTCATATGCAGAAGATTGTGTCCTTACTGAGGACAATTGTGCTGGGGTCTCAAGCACTTTGACAAGTCTCATAAAGGATGTAGTATTCTTTCAATAGCAATGCCAAGATATTTCACTAATCTGCATCAGGATTTTCATACCTGATAAAGAACTTCACAATTGTAGTTTGCAACCTATAAGTGAAATCAATTGACTGTCACTCAACCAGCATTTCCCCTTAAATGAGACAGACAGGACAAGAAAATATCAGAGCATTGGATACAGACAGAAGAATTATCTCATGAAATATTTATTCATGGCTCTGAGATCTACTTATGTATGTATGTGCCTACGTATGCATACGATGTGTTATGAATATGTACAATGGGTTATAATACAAAATGTCTTACAACGAGTTACCACCATTAAAAAAGGCCATTAGTGCAATCATTGCCCTCATACTGTAAGAACACTGCAGTCCAAGAAGCAAAGTAACATAGTTAGTTAGTGGTAATGTTATAATTACAATGTAGTCCCCCACTTTTTATCGATTATCTGGCACTTAAGCAATTCTTCAAAACCAAACTTACACCTGCCTTCTACCTCTACAAGCGGCACATTCCTGCCTAGGGCTTGTTTAAAGATGCATTTTTAGTAATTCCATTCATAATCTTAAACAAAGTTCTAAGCTAAATAGTAATGCTGACCTTTGTTGAGCTCTATGCCAGACAGATGGGGAGCCTGAGGCAAAACATCAAGGTGCTTAGTTGTTTGTCTTGTAAATTTCCTCACTAAATGTGACAGAAGGGAATATAGCTGGAAGGTCCATGAATGTTTATTAAAGAAGGTATGTGTTAAGACAGCATTGCTGATAAACCACACATGTAGTCCCATTTGCTCCTTTATGATATAATTCTCTTGTAGGCACAGCTTAAGGGTTTCTTTTTTTCTCTTAAAAGGAAAAAAAAAAAAAACCTTACTTCAGCTACAATGATGATGACCATACCCACAACTGATGAGATCTACCCTAAATAATAATAGCATGACCCTCAAGGTTCAAATTTCTTTTAAATTGCATAGAATTCATTCAAGAGATTGGAATCAAAGGAGAAAGATATACAAACAAAAATTCTAATATTTTCAATTAATCTGTGTGCTAGGAAAGGTTACCAAAGAGGAGAAAAAAGAATAATGGTTTTCTTCTCCTTCCCCTCTTCCTCCTTCTTTAAATATTTAACAAGTAATTGTACAAGAAGCTTCAAAATACTTAAATTTAACTCTGAGCCTTCAAGAAAATATTTATGCTCATGTTTCTGAAGATAAATCCTCTAAAACAATAGCCAGCACACAGGAAAGTGCATTCTGACAGGTATTTCAAAGAAAGGCATTTTATTTTTGTTTTGGTTTTATTCCCTAGGGAAAGTCTGTGAGACATTATATTTCTTGGAAGATTTCTCTTCCCTGGGGCATTCCACATATACACAATAATAAAATGAAACAGATACTATCCAAAGTATAAGGAGGGTGTGGACAGAATGGATCAGAATCCAATGGCACCAGCTTGAGTGTTAGGAAAGCTTTCCACTGTAGTGCCCCAATCCACTGAGTTTATGTTGTGACCAGAGGAAAGAATGGCCTACTACAATTCCTAACCTTTGCAGATGACAAAGTGACTAGATTAATATGTCAGAGAGAAGACATTGCATAAATCCGGCACCAATGCATCTCCAATGAAAGAACATTCTGATTTAACCAATATCTTTCTTGCAAATATTTTAACTTTGTTACTTGTGGCATTCATAATAATAATAATATTAATAATAATAATAATAATAATAGCACATATTTCTGAATTACTTACTTATGCCCGTCATTGTTCTAAGGACCTTGCATGTCTTAACTCACTCAATTCTCACTGTTAGTGGATAAAATAGACGAAGGTAAGCTCTAAACGATGGAAGATTTCTATCTTCTCTAGCTCCACCATGTAAAATTGTATCTGCTACGTGCATAATAGATGTTCACTGAATGTTTGCTGTTGAAACTCTCCACTATACAGAGGACAAAAGTGAAACATAGAGAAGTCTCTGGTCCAAGGCCATCTTAGTTACATTTTCCTTTGCTGTGATTAAATAGCTTGGCTACAGTGACTTCAGGAAGAACATGTTTACTCTGCCTCCTAGTTTAAGAATACAATCCATCCTGATGGGAAAGTGCTGGCAGCAGGAGCTCCAAGCAGCTACTCACACTGTATCCACCAGGATAAGTACAAAGTGAATGAGAGAAAGAAGGCTTGTACTCAGCTCATGTTCTCTCTATCCAGCCTGGTGCCCTAGCCCATTGCATGGTACCCCTCACATTGAGGGCAGGTCTCCCTACCTCAAAGAAAGTAATCTAGATATTCCTTCACACACAACAGAGACTAGTCTCCCATTTGTCTCATCCATCAAGTTGACAGTCAGGCTTAACCATCATGTGTAGATGTTGAAAAATCAGTTAACAACTCAGACGTACGGGCTGATGGTGGTATTCAGTGGACTCAGTGGTGATTGGGAGCTAGATATTTCCTGGTGGTATGTGCTCTGCAGCACACACCCTTTCAATACTTGATGGTTTCTAATTTAAGAGGTCTCATTACAGAAAATTATGAAAGTTAGGAAAAAAGATTTCTTTTCTTCAATAGGCACAGTTAGCATTTCAGAGTGGTTCCACATCTCTGAATAAATTCCTATGGTTTAATTACTGGGTTAAAATGAATGAACTCAAAGATATATTTTTGGAATTGACAAGACACAGCCTTCCTGTTCTTATTAAAAAGCAGGCCCAGCTCATTGTGATTTCAAATTGCCATTTCAGTAGCAGCTAACGAAGTTGAATGATCCTCATAAGTTTATTAGCTGTCCAAATTTATTCTTTTGGAAAGTGTCTATTCATTTTGATTTTTTGAGAAGTTTCTACACAAGTACTCTATTTACATCGCTTCCACCCTTCCCCCTCTCCCTTCCAACTCCTCCCATGTCCTGCACTTTCTCTCAAATTCATGACCACTTCTATAATCATTTGTTACATACATGTATAGACCCCCAAAAAAATCTCCTGAATTCATTTAGAATTGTTCATGTTCATTTAATGCTGACCACCTGAGATTGGATAACCTATCAATAAGGAAAATAATCCCTAGAAACAAACTGACTGCCCTCTCACGGCAGCCACTGGTTGCCTATAACTCTTCCTCTAGGCATAGGTCCTTGGCAATTTTCCCCCTTCCTCACTAGCTTGTTGACATGTGTCCTCGTTAAGCAGGTTGTGTTTAGATAACTGAGCTTTCATGGGTATGCAACCCCATCCTATTCAGAAGACACTATCTCTCAGAAGAGAGCATCCTGTTGTGGCTCCTACACTCTTTCTACCCTCTCTTCAATAAAATCCCCTGAGCCTAAAGAATAGGACTTACATTATAGATGTAGAAAGTGGGACTGGGCATCACACAATC
Source organism: Cricetulus griseus (assembly GCF_003668045.3). Lineage (NCBI taxonomy): Eukaryota > Metazoa > Chordata > Mammalia > Rodentia > Cricetidae > Cricetulus > Cricetulus griseus. The sequence goes on from NC_048595.1 coordinate 168,912,883, forward strand.
ACATGGGCTCTTCACCATGACAAGCTGGAGATCTATGTAGTAGCCTCCATCTTCTGCAAAAAGAAGCATCCTTAATGATGGGTAAGTATTAGAATAAAGTTAGGAGCAGTATTTATTCAGGAAAGTGGTAGAAGCAGGCTCTCCTCTAGGAGTAGTTGGTTATGTTTACATAGCAGGCATGAATTTTCTCCTATTGAGCAGGCCTTAAGTCTAATTAAACAGCTTTTTGTTGCCCATAAAATGAAAATGCCACTAACACACCATTGGGAATATCTTGCCAAGGCAATCACGCCTGTGGCGAACAAGCTTTACAGCTGGGTAGGACTACTGGTTGCTTTTCTCCCTTGGCAGCTTACACAGCTCCTTCTGGTACTATAAGAGATTAGTCCTCAGGGAGGAGGTGTTCAGGTCCACCTCAGCTCAATTTCTCTAAGTTCTGTGTCTGAAGTGTGTGGTGTCAGCATTAGGGTCTCATCTTCAAGTCCCTGTAGGCACTTTGTGTCTGAAATGAAACTCTAGCATATGGAGTGGAAGTTAATTTCCGGTTGAACTCTTGATCAAATTTAGTTGATTTCAGGTCAGTTCAGAGAGTTAAATCCATCCTTCAGTTACTCTGTGTTGATTACTTTCCATAGAGACTGGGGTTGATTCCAAACCACTTGTAACTGGTGTGATAGGTGCTTTAGTGGTTGGTATCAAAGCAAATCCCCTGTTGCAGCTCCTAGTTGAGGCTGGGAGTAGAAAAACAACACTAGGCAAGGGACCTGGTAGGTTCTCTGAAAATACATATTACTATGGCTGGGCCACATTCATATGATGCCGTCAGGTCTGGGGAAGCAGAAGTGGAATGAGAGTCCTGACTTAGATAAACCAAGAAAGCAGATAGAGGCAGCTCCTGATTGCACTTGGGTCTGGAGTGGTGACATGGGATGCTGATTTTCAGTCAGTCTCAGTAAAAGGGTACATAGATGCAACTCCAAACTCAGATTGAGCCTGGAAAGAGATGGTGTGGGAGGAAGAAACTATCTATTCATATTTTTTCTCTGTTTGTAAATTGGAGTTGATTTGACATTGAAGTCTTCTTAGATCATTATATATCCTGAATATCAATCTGTCAGTTTGCAATTTTTTTCGTTCTATAAATTGTCTTTAGTCTGTTGATTAATTGTTCCCTTTGTTGTACAGAAACTTTTGAGGTTGATGTAAATCTATTTGTCTATTTTTACTTTTATTAGCTATGTTTGGAGTGGCCTTTCTTATCCAAAACAAAACTCATTGCCTGAACAAGTGTTTCCTCTATGCTTGCTTCTTGATGTTTTATAGACTCACTTCTTACATTGAAAAGAAATTAATGCAAGATTAGAGAACACATGCCATGTCACCTGAGGCCAGGTGGGGATCAGAGGGTCATACTGCAATAGGGGCCATACAGACCTGAGTGGCCATAGTGACATCTGGCCCATGATGCAGCTGGGGGCCATGTCTGGGTCTGAGGCCCTACCAGAGCCAGGGTCTGTGTTGATGTTCCTGGCTCCTAATATTGTTGAAGGCCATGCCAATGCCAGGGGTCTGAGCCACCACCTGGAGCCATATTGGTGTCCAAGGGCCATGCTACCTTTGGAATCATGCCTCCAAGGGCCATGGTGACATCTGAGCCTGGGCTGATGACGAGACTATCTAAGTCCTACCACAGCCAGGGTCTGCATTGATGTCCATGGCCATGGTAACACCAAAGGCTACATAGATGCCACAAATTATGCCCATGTTAGTGTCTGAGAGTTGTGCTGACACCAGGACTATGCCGATCTCAGTGCTGTGCACTGCCACATGGGGCCATAGTGTCATGTGGGCCCAGGATGCTTGCTGCCTAGAGTCATGTGTGGGTCTATGGCCCAGTAGCAGTCAGGTTCAGAGTAGATATCCATGGCTCCTGTTACCACCGATGGCTGTGTGAAAGCCTGGGGTCTGGACAGCCACCTAGGACCATATTGGTTCCCAAAGGCCTTGCTAGCACCCAGTCCATACTGATCTGGGTGACTTGAACTGCAAGTAGGGCTATGGTGAGGTAAGGTGATGGAGACATCCCATTTAGGACTAAGTGTCCTGAGGTCTCTCACTCTGCACACTGTCTGGCTGTAAATATCTGTACCCATTTACTGCAGGAGGAAGTTTCTCTGATGAGGGCTGAGCAAGGCACTGAGCTATGAGTATGACACTCACAAGTGGGCCTTAGGTCAAATCAGACATTTGTTGGTTACTCCCACATGCTTTGTGACACCATTACCTTAGCATATCTTATAATATGTATATCATTGTTGATCAAAGGTTCTGTGCTGGCTTGGTGTTTATGTTTCTCTTTTGGTAGAGTTGAGCATACATTTCTAATAGATATTTTATCATATATGTATATATCACTGTGCTAATATATTATGAACATTGTAAGCCATTTGCACAAAATAGATATATTTTAATGGGATGCAATCAATTTAAAAGTAAGTATGTGCCTATAAAAGATGATCTTCTCCCTAGAGAAATACACTTTAACTAGAAAGGAAAATGAGGAATGAGCCCATGAGATGCAAATGGAGGATCTGCAAATCCCCTGAAAAGCTCCTCAGGGGTGGGAGGAGGCTTTATGAGAGTGATACCTGCCAGTAAGGTAGCAGATTCAAGACACAGAAATCTGACTATCATCAAATGCCCAAAAGTGAAGTTGCAACCTCACCCTTTTCTTATTTGCCTGCTTCAAAGAGCTGGGCTTGACTGAAGGTGTATCACTCATCCTGCTCTTGATAAGTTTTTTTGTGATATCTTTGCATGTTTCCCATAATTTTTCTTTAAAATTTTGTAATCAGAATAATTTTACAGAAGCTGACAGTTAAACAGCCAATACATTATGATTCTAAGATTCAGTCCCAAAGCATGCATTCAAAATTCTATTATACTTGGTTATATTTTACTTTTAATGTTTAATAATTTCATCCTTACTTAAGATAAGCTTTTATATATCCTTTTGCATATACCCAAAGGAGTGTTGTACTTCCTGAGATACACACACCCCTTTTTAAAATTTTACTTTATTATTTTGTGTGTGGGTGTTTTGTGTGCATGTATGGCTGCGTACCACATGCATGCAATGCCCTGGAGACCACAAGATGTTGATCCTCTAGAACTGAAATTCTGGATGATTGTGAGTCATCATATGGGGGCTGGGAATTGAACCTGAGTCTTCTGCATGAACAACAAGTGCTCTAATCCACCAGACCATCTCTCCAGCCCCCACTTTCCCTTTCTATTGAGCTACTCTGTGTTTGTAATTATTACTCCTACTGCATTTTAGTCCCGACCATCAATATTTCCCTACAGTAGTTAAAAACTCTTTTTTTTTCCTGCACAATCTTGCCTTGTCTTGATAATTTTTCACACAAAAGCCAATAAAAGACAAGTAATGGATCCTAAATCACAAGTTTATTTCATATCATTCTCCCAAACCAGGAGAGATTATTCTTCCACAAAAAAGACAATTCAAAACAGAAATACTAAGTCATTAAATAATGAAAAGAGTAGCCAAGACAGGGACTGACGTGATCGTGATCGGCGTGTTCAGGGTGGTATGGAGGTCTGGGAAATCTATGTGGCCTCTGGTAGTGGATCAGTACTTACCCCTAGCAAAAGAATGGGCTTCGGGAGCCCACTCCACATGGAGACATACTCTCTCAGCCTAGACACAGGAGGAGAGTCTAGGCCCTGCTCCAAATGATATGACAGACTTTGAAGATTCCCCCATGGAAGGCCTCATCCTCCCCAGGGAGCAGAAGGGGTTTGGGATATGGGGTGGGGCTAAAAGAAGCTTGTTTCTAATTTAAAATTGGTCTAATTACAATTATTAAAAAATTCAAAAAAAGAAAAAGAAAGAAAATGAAGACAGGGACTGAAGATATGGCTCCAGAGATAATCGAACTTTTGAATTTGGAAATGGAAATGAAAAATGGGAATTTTGAATTTCATGCTCCAGATACATATGGTAGAAAGAGAAAGTCAATTCCCATGAATTGTCCACTGACTTCCACTGCATGCATACACACACAAACTCGCACATAAATACACATACACACACGAAATAAATGAATAAACATCTTAAGAAAACATACTAAACAGTCTTGAACAAAGAGGAAAACCTCTAAATGACTAATACCTTCCAATTATAAGACTTTCTTTTAGAGCTACAGTCAACAAGCAGAGTAGCACTAGCTAAAAATGATATTATAGCATGCCCACATGTATACACACATATGTATGCACTTAACCAGTGGAAGAAGATCTAAGTTCCAGAATGGAGACCTTAAAGCACAGTCAAGTAATTTATAACAAGAGTGAAAGCCAACTAAATAGGCAAGGAACATTACTTTCAACAAACAGTGCTGAAACTAGCTGCTCACAGCTAAGAAATCAGTTACACCCACCCACAAGTCATATATGAAAATTAACTCAAAATTAATGCAAATGTAAAAATAAAATTATACAATTCCTTAAAAGCTGGGAGGAAAGGGCATCCTCCTTCAGTGTTGATGAGAGTAAAAACTAATACAGCCACTCTGGAGATCAGTATGGAGAATTATTGAAAAAAATGAAAAATAAATTTACTCTAGGACCCAGCTATACTGTTCGTTAGCATATGCCCAAAGGATTCAACATACTACTCCACTGGTGCCTGCACAGCCACATTCAAGCCTGCTCTATTCATAATAGCTAGAAAATGAAAGTAGACTAAGATGCTCATCAGCTGATGAATAGATAGAGAAATGGGGTACCTATACACAATGGCATTCTATTCAACCAGAAAGAAAAATAAAATCATGGAAATTGCAGATAAAGGGATGGAACTGGAAAGTATTATTCTGGCTAATGTATAGATCCAGAAAGAAAAATGCTGTAAGTAAATAAATGGCATGAGTAAATCTCACTTATAATCTCACTTAAAATTGCACTGTATATACATGTAATATATTTAAATGGAGTTACACACATATAGTGTATATTTCTAATTTAAATAAAAAAGAAAAATAAATAAAAATAAAAAATAATCATCATTGAGTATGTATTTTAATTCTATGAAAAGATAGTGACAATTTGCTATAAATCTTAAAATAAACCCAGAAATCCCCACCCCAGATGGGGAACACAAGTAAAAAAAACAGATCAACATCCAGTGGGCTGAATTTTGCCTCCTTCTCTATTTTTTCATGAAACAAACCTAACTATATGCCCTCTAATATTCTATCATTTGATTTTCCTTTGACAAATATTTCTAAGAAGCTCCCTCTCCATGCTAATCAGCATCCTGGCTGGAAACAATCTGAACATTGAGATTAGCAATTAAAGGCTAATGCAATAATTTTATACCAGCTGGTAGATGCTGACCGACCATCATTAACAGCTTCTCCCTATCTCTTTAGCCAGGAGATTCCAATCTGTAGATAATTTGGATGGATGAGCCTGAGTTACTGGGTAATCCAATGATCCTAAATCTGGCAGTGCTAAAGAAATAATAGCAACATCCTCAAATGACTGGTAGTAATCTTTTCCAGTGTAAAGCATAGGCCTGAGAAATCCTTCCATGTTCACTCTTAGAGGGAATCCTCTGGAGGAAGGCCTGTCTAACCCAGAAAAGAGATGTGTTTATTCCTTCAAACAAGCTCTCTGGGGACAAGCAGCTGTCAATACAACTAACGTCTAACCTGCCCCAAATGGAGCAAAAAATCAATCCCTTTGCTTCCTATGCCCTTTAAGAGTGTGCTTAGAGCATTAAAACAGCCAATAAAAGATTGGAGATCGGCTGTGTTATTACATGTCAGCTGTTTGAGCTACATTTCATAATTATTTTAGTCACACTTGCAATAGCTACATACAAAGGTACCCTGGGGTACCACAGCATACAGGTGTCCACGGCATCAGGAAGCTTGTGAAGCCACAGAGTGAATGAAGTAGGCCAAGAAACCAGTTGTCTGTGTCAAAAGTTCCCTTCCCCTTTCCAGACTTTGATTAAAGTGTACCCAATTATAAACTACCCATGAATCTTCTAAGCACAAAGGGACTCCAGGGAAACAGCCCAGTATATATTTTACCTCTCAAATGCTGAATTATGTGTGCTTGTAAATTCTCAAAATTAAAAAAAAAAATTAGAAGCTAGAATAAGTTGAATAGTCCAAGCAAGTTTTATACACCTAGCCATTTCCTAAGGCAGAAGGGGTGGGAGGTGCTTGTTACATAATTCCAAACATCTGAACTTCCCATTCTGTCCCATTCATAAGAAATCTGGCACCCGTGGCCCATTGCTTACACTAGCTCAATGTGTGATATTTTACTTCTATATTATGTCTTTTCAGAGTCTTTTTGTCACCAACTCTACTTTTAGATGGAGGTGAGGTGTTGTCTTTTCTTTTTTAAAACAGAATTTAGAGCTTAGCCTCTGCAGGTGGGAGCTTCTTAGTGGTATTATAACAGAAGCACTCAGGTGCCCATGCTCCTTCTACCAGGGGATTCATCTCAGCTCTAATGCTCATCAGGAAGCTACATTTACGTCAGCCTCAGAGAAAACAAATGGTACATTTTGGGGAAAAAGAAAGACAGCAGTCCAAAGCTTTGAGAACAATTGGAGTATGGGGTGAAAGAGTAAGAACAAACAGCTAGTGCCCCTACTGTTGGGCTAATGATAGTGAAGAGATGATTTTTCAGACTCTGTGGAGGTAACTGACCCCGTTGGCAGATATACTCAATAAATAAAAGAATTCTTTTGTTCTCTACAAAAATAAGAATTAGTGGTTATGTCTACTGAGCATATAATATAAGCAAATCTCTAGGACAGTGGTTTTCAACCTTCCTAATGCTGTGACCCTTTAATACAGCTCCTAATGTTGTGGTGACCCCCCACCATCATAAAATCATAAAATGTGTCTTGTTGCTGCTTCATAACTAAAACTTTGCTGCTGTTATGAATCATAATGTAAATATTTTTGGAGCTAGAGGTATGCCAAATGGGCCATGACCCCACAGGTTGAGAACCTTTGCTCTAGAAAACAATTGTAGAGGATTAGGGGTTTTTAAGCTCTCAAGAGGATAACCATACTTTATGTAACAGAAGAAGATATGGCCAGACAAGACAGGAAAATGGACCTGTGTCTTCCTTTTCACTCCTCATTTTCTTAGTGAGAAAGAATTAGAAGTTTCAGATAGCACCTTACCATATCACAACTTGTTATAATAAACGCATGTGGTTTTCATTCTAATGTATAAGTTCGGTCATTGTGCGATAATATTATCTTCACAAGTTTCTGAATTAAAGGCTATCTCCAGATAGAGTGGGGGAGACATAAAAGTATGCCCAACGATTCTTACATTCCGCCGCCGCAGACTGACCTGGAACTAGGTGAGTGAGCTCCTGCCCACTCCCGACCCCAGACCAGAACACCCCACCACCCCCATCCCACCACCCCCGCTGAGCCTGCCGGCTTGGGCCAGACACGCCCAGAGAGGGAGGAGCCCCCTGCCCCACCAATCTGCTAGCACCCCATTCTTACATTCCGCCGCCGCAGACTGACCTGGAACTAGGTGAGTGAGCTCCTGCCCGCTCCCGACTCCAGGCCAGAACACCCCACCACCCCCATCCCACCACCCCCTCCTGAGCCTGCCGGCTTGGGCCAGACAAGCCCAGGCAGGGAGGAGCTCCCTGTGCCCCAAATCTGGTAGCACCCCACTCTTCCATTCCGCCGAACGACCAAGAAACTAGGAACTAGCGAGGAGACCACCAGGAGCGTCGAGATCATCTAGAGTTGTGGACATCGAATTCCTAGCCCCCACACACCACTGGGCCACAAGAGGAGATAGAGAGAACCCACCCGCACCCACTAAAAGGATATGGGGAGAAGACAGAATAAGATTTCACTCAACAACACAAAGACCAACATGACACCACCAGAACCTAGGGACTCCACTCCGGCAAGAGCTGAAAAGCCCAACACAGAGCATGAAGATGAGATGGACCTCAAAAATTATCTCAGCAAGTTGATAGAGACCTTTAAAGAGGAAACAAGAAAATCCCTTAAAGAAATAGAAGAGAAAACAAACAAAAAATTAAATGAATTGGAGGAAAAGACAAACCAAAAAATTCAAGAAATAAATAAATCTCTTAAAGAATCCAAAGAAAGCCAAGAAAAAACATCCAAGCAAGTGAAGGAAGCTCTTGAAATAGTTCAAAACATGAAAGCTGAAATACACACAATAAAGAAAACACAGAATGAGACCATGTTGGAAATGGAAAGGTTGGATAAACGATCAGGAACTAAAGATGTAAGTGTATCCAACAGGATTCAAGAGATGGAAGAGAGAATCTCAGCCACTGAAGACTCGCTAGAGGATATACATTCATCCACCAAAGAGAACCTCAAGTCCAACAAAACCCTAACACAAAATATCCAGGAAATATGGGACACCGTAAAAAGGCCAAACCTAAGAATAATAGGTGTAGAAGAAGGTGAAGAAATACTGCTCAAAGGTACAGAAAACATATTCAACAAAATCATAGAAGAAAACTTCCCCAACCTACAGAAGGATATGCCTATGAAAGTACAAGAAGCTTACAGGACACCAAACAGACTGGACCACAAAAAGAAGTCGCCCCGACACATAATAATCAAAACACCAAATCTACAGAATAAAGAGAAAATATTAAGAGCAGCAAAGGAAAAAGGCCAAGTAACATATAAAGGCAAACCAATCAGAATCACACCCGACTTCTCAATGGAAACTCTGAAAGCCAGAAGGTCTTGGATAGATACCCTACAAGCACTAAGGGAGCATGGATGTCAACCCAGACTACTGTACCCAGCAAAACTTTCAATCACTATAGATGGAGAAAACAAGATATTCCACGACAAAAACAGATTTAAACAATACATATCAACAAATCCAGCACTACAGAAGGCTCTGGAAGGAAAACTCCAACCCAACGAACATAACTACACTCACAAAAACACTGTCAGTAGTTAATCGAATTTCACCAAACACAAAAAGAAACAGAAGGGCAAAATCCACACGCAATGATACCACCAACAATAAATCCAAAACTAAGAAGAACCAATGAACAATGGACGTTAATATCCCTGAATGTCAATGGTCTTAACTTACCCATAAAAAGATACAGGCTAACAGAATGGATACGAAGACAGAATCCATCCTTCTGCTGTTTACAAGAAACACACCTCAAATTCAAAGACAGGCGATACCTCAGAGTAAAAGGATGGGAAAAGATTTTCCAATCAAATGGGCTCAAGAAACAAGCTGGGGTAGCAATACTAATATCTAACAAATTAGACTTTAAACTGAAAGCAATCAAAAGAGATAAAGAAGGGCATTTCATACTCATCACAGGAAAAGTCCATCAAGACGAAGTCTCAATCCTGAACATCTATGCCCCTAATACAAAAGCATCCACTTTTGTAAAAGAAACATTACTAAAGCTCAAACCACACATAAAACCACACACACTTATAGTAGGAGACTTCAACACCCCCCTTATACCACTGGACAGAACTACTAGACAGAAACTTAACAAAGAAACAAAGGATCTGAAAGAAGTTATGACACAACTGGGTTTAACAGATATCTATAGAACATTCCATCCAAACACAAAAGAATATACCTTCTTCTCAGCGCCACATGGAACCTTCTCAAAAATTGACCACATAGTTGGCAGCAAAGCAAACCTCCACAGGTACAAAAGTATTGAAATAACCCCCTGTATCTTATCAGACCACCATGCATTAAAGCTAGAATTCAACAGCAATACGAATTGCAGAAAACCTACATTTACGTGGAAAATGAATAACTCCCAATTGCACCATTCCTTGGTTGAGGAAGAAATAAAAAAAGAAATCAAAGACTTTCTAGAATTTAATGAGAATGTAGACACAACATACCCGAACTTATGGGACACCCTGAAAGCAGTGCTAAGAGGGAAGTTCATAGCACTAAGTGCTCACATGAAGAAACTGGAGGAAAGTCACATTAGAGAATTGACAGAACAACTGAAAGCTTTAGAGCAAGAGGAAGCAAACTCACCAAGGAGGAGTAGACGCCAGGAAATAATCAACCTGAGAGCCGAAATCAACAAAGTAGAAACTAGGAAAACAGTACAAAGAATCAATGAAACAAAGAGTTGGTTCTTTGAGAAGATCAACAAGATAGACAACCTCTAGCCAAACTAACCAAAAGGCAGAGAGAGAGCATGCTAATTAACAAAATCAGAAATGAAAAGGGAGACATAACAACGGACACTGAGGAAATCCAGAGAATCTTTAGGTCATACTTTGAAAACCTGTATTCCACAAAATTGGAAAACCTAAAGGAAATGGACAACTTTCTGGATAAATATCACTTACCAAAATTAAATCAAGATCAGATAGACAGTTTAAATCGAACTATAACCCCTAATGAGATAGAAGCAGTAATCAAAAGCCTCCCAACCAAAAAAAGCCCAGGGCCAGATGGCTTCACTGCAGAATTCTACCAGAAATTCAAACAAGAGCTAATTCCAGTACTCCTCAAACTGTTCCACACAATAGAAGCAGATGGGATATTGCCAAACTCTTTCTATGAGGCTACAATCACTTTGATACCCAAGCCTCACAAAGATATGACTAAGAAAGAGAACTACAGACCGATATCCCTCATGAACATCGATGCTAAAATACTCAATAAAATATTGGCCAACCGAATACAAGAACATATCAGAAAAATCATCCACCATGATCAAGTAGGCTTTATCCCAGGGATGCAAGGATGGTTCAACATACGAAAATCCATCAATGTAATCCACTATATAAACAAACTTAAAAAGAAAAACCACATGATCATCTCACTAGATGCTGAAAAAGCCTTTGACAAAATCCAACATCCCTTCATGATAAAGATCTTGGAGAGAACAGGAATAACAGGAACATATCTAAACATGATCAAGGCAATATATACCAAACCAATAGCCAACATCAAAGTAAATGGAGAGAAACTCAAAGCGTTTCCTCTAAAATCAGGAACAAGACAAGGCTGTCCACTCTCTCCATATCTCTTCAATATTGTACTTGAAGTTCTGGCTATAGCAATAAGACAAGAAAAGGGGATCAAAGGGATACAAATTGGAAAGGATGAAGTAAAACTTTCACTATTTGCAGACGACATGATAGTCTACATTAGTGACCCGAAAAACTCTACCAGGGAACTCCTACGGCTGATAAACACCTTCAGCAAGGTAGCAGGATACAAAATTAACTCAAAAAAATCAGTAGCCCTACTATACACAGATGATAAATCCAATGAGAAAGAAATCAGGGAAACATCACCTTTCACAATATCCACAAGCAACATAAAATACCTGGGGGTAACACTAACCAAAAAAGTGAAAGACCTGTACAATAAGAACTTTGAGACTTTAAAGAAAGAAATTAAAGAAGATACCAGAAAATGGAAAGATCTCCCATGCTCATGGATAGGTAGAATTAACATAGTAAAAATGGCAATCCTGCCAAAAGCAATCTACAGATTCAATGCAATCCCCATCAAAATCCCAACACAGTTTTTCACAGACATTGAAAGAACAATACTCAACTTTATATGGAAAAATAAAAAGCCCAGGATAGCCAAAACAACTCTTTACAATAAAGGATCTTCTGGAGGCATCACCATCCCCGACTTCAAGCTCTACTATAGAGCCATAGTTCTGAAAACAGCTTGGTATTGGCACAAAAATAGACTGATAGACCAATGGAATCGAATTGAAAACCCTGATATCGACCCACGCACCTATGGATACCTTATTTTTGACAAAGGTGCTAAATCTATACAATGGAAAAAAGACAGCATCTTCAACAAATGGTGCTGGTACAATTGGATTCGGACATGCAGAAAATTACAGATAGATCCATACCTGTCACCATGCACAAAACTTAAGTGCAAATGGATCAAAGATCTCAGCATAAATCCAACCACACTGAATCTTCTAGAAGAGAAAGTGGGAACTACCCTTGAACAAATTGGCACAGGAGACCACTTCCTGAACATTACGCCAGAAGCACAGACATTGAGGTCTGCAATTAATAAATGGGACCTCCTGAAACTGAGAAGCTTCTGCAAGGCAAAGGAAACAGTCAGTAGGATAAAACGACCACCCACAGAATGGGAAAAGATCTTCACCGATCCCACATCTGACAGAGGACTGATTTCCAAAATATATAAGGAGCTCAAGAAGCTAGCCACCAAAACACCAAACAACGAAATTAAAAAGTGGGGTGCAGAACTAAATAGGGAATTCTCAACAGAGGAATCTGAAATGGCTGAAAGACACTTAAAAAAGTGCTCAAAATCATTGGCCATCAGAGAAATGCAACTCAAAACAACTCTGAGATACCATCTCACGCCTGTCAGAATGGCTAAAATAAAAAACACCAATGACAATCTATGCTGGAGAGGATGTGGAGAAAAAGGAACACTCCTCCATTGCTGGTGGGAGTGCGATCTTGTAAGACCACTCTGGAAATCAGTATGGCGGTTGCTCAGAAAAATGGGAATCAGTGTACCTCAAGATCCAGCCATTCCTCTCTTGGGTATATACCCAAATAGGGCATGTACTTACAACAAGGACATATGTTCAACCATGTTCATAGCAGCATTGTTTGTAATAGCCAGAACCTGGAAACAACCTAGATGCCCCTCTATTGAAGAATGGATTGAGAAAATGTGGTACATTTATACAATGGAGTACTACTCAGCAGAAAAAAGCAATGGAATCTTGAAATTCGCAGGCAAATGGATGGAACTAGAGGAAACCATCCTGAGTGAGGTAACCCAGTCACAAAAAGACAAGCAAGGTATGTACTCACTGATATATGAATTTTAGACATAGAACAAAAGACTACCAGTATATAATGCTCTTCACCAAAGAAACTAGGAAACATGAAGGACTCTAAGGGTTAAATGGTCCCCAGGAATGGAAATGGCATGAACTCCCGAACTAATTGGGGGCATGAGGGTGGGGGGGGGAAGGAGCTGCTACAATAAGAGCAAGAGAAGAGGAGAAGAGGAGAGGAAATGGAGGGGCAGAAACATTGAGTTGGGGGAAGAATAGAGGAAAGAGAGCAAGATGAGAGAAACGATATCAGAGGGAGCCACTGTAGGCCCGAGAAGGGATCAGGAACCAGGGAGATCTCCAGAGACCTACAAGGATGACACGATCTGACAATCCAGGCAATGGTGGAGAGGATAACCTAAAAACCCTCCCCCTAAAATGAGATTGATGACTTCTCTTTATGCCATCCTAGAGCCCTCACCCAGTGGCTGATGGAAACAGAGACAGACATCCACAGATATACAATGAGCCGAAATCGGGAATTTAGTTGAAGAGAGGGAGGAATGAAGAACGAAGGGGTCTGTACTAGGATGGAGAAACCCACAGGAACTGTTGGCCTGAACAAGGGAGAGCACATCGACCCCAGATGCTGTCCAGGAGGCCTGTACAAGACTGATCCAGACCCCAGAACATAGATGTCAATAAGGAGGCCTCTGCACTCCAGGGAGCCTCTGGTAGTGGATTAGTATTTTTCCCTGGTGCAAGAAGGGACTTTGAGAGCCCATCCCATATGAAGGGTTACACTCTGGCCCTGGACACATGGGGAAGGGCCCAGGATCAGCATAGGAAGACTTGGTGGACTTTGCTGAGCTCCCGTTGAGGGCCCTACCCTGCCTGGGGAGTAGTGGGTGGATGGGGTTGGGGGGATGGGCTGGGGGTGGGGGAGAAAGTTTGGGGGTGAGGGGAGGGAGAGGGAGAAGGGACTTGAAATAAGCTTGTTCCCTAACTAGAACTAATAAAATAAAATAAAATTTAAAAAAAAAAAAAAAAGTATGCCCAACATAAAACACTCCATCTTGCAGGACCCCAGAGCCTACAGGGGAAGGACTAGCCAGCCACACAGAGAAGGCACTCTAGAAGCTCACCCACCTCCTAATGATGTGTTGGCAGATTTTCAACTGTCTGAGAGAACTCTTCATGAACTTCAGTAATTTAATGACAAAGATGTGGTTTTGATTCTTGTTTCAGAACAAAACCTATGAGGAAAAGGCCAACTTTTCAAACCCTGTTTGCTATAAGAACAAGCAAGGATCCTTATACTGGCCCAAGGAGTGACTTGCTTCATAAACAGAGCCAGCCTTGGTGATAAGTCACAAGCTCTGGGTAGCTGGAAAGTCGAAGCCTTGCAGTGGATAAGCCATAGTTCTGTTCTACTTATCCTGGGCTGCCTCTTCTCCCCCCCTCACCCCACCTCTGTACTCCCAGTTCTCCAGTTATTAATGTTCACACTTTCACAGGCAAAAAGTAATAACACTATGGTTATCTGATTCATTAGATGAACCATGTTACTGATCCACCTGTGAAATGAAATAATAGATTCGTATCTGGCAAGGTTTGTATAGCTGGTTTGCTCAAACCTAAGCTCCTGGACCTTTCTAAAAGGATGGAGAATTACATTGGTGAGCCTTCCAGGAAGTATGTGTAGAATCCTGTGAGGTGCTAGCTAGGCACTAGGTGCATGAAATGCCAAAAAATTTCCAGGCTTTGCCTTCTACAACCCTTACAGGAGCAATAAAAAGCAGTGTGCACTAAAGAAATACTTGTACCAAATAGACATATGAACAGAGGCTAAGAGTTCAAGGAAGCCAGTGAAGCAGGCAGATCTCCCGTGGTGGTTCATCAGTTCTAGCTGTTAGCTCCAGAACTATTTATATACTGTTACCCTGTGTTCCTTAGGAATGCATGCACTTTCTTTAGCATACTTTCACTATCTACAAGAATTGTAATAGCTCAAATCAAGCATAATGGCACCATTACTACAGGCTGAAGGGCCGTTTTTCTTGGTTTTATCCTTAGGCATCTCCACTATTAATCCAATATCCATGAAGTCTTTGGTTTCATGGTGATGTGAAGCAATAGAGTTATATATGTTGGTGGATGAATAGAAAGAAGTGATTCTAGATTGTAGACTTTGAGAAATTAGAATAAAATAGGAGAAATAAATGAGAGTGGTCAAGAGCTCTTTCAGAAATGTGTTAATAATGGACCCCAAACTACTATCTGTGCAATCATGGCTCAATTTATGTATTATATGTCATCTCAAAAATTGGATAGTGAATCAACATTTGAGCCGAATTCTATTTCAAATGTACCCCAAGGCAATTTAAAGAAATTATTTAGAAAATTTTCCTGTAAAGCAGGCACTCCTTTATAACGTGAATAATAATGTCCTGGTTTTATAGCTTGTAAGTTAGAGTTTTATCATGTTTGGGTAATAAAAGGCAAAGCGCACATCATATTTTATGTTTTTAAAAAACAGAATAGTAGTTGAGAAATCACAGTATCCTGCCATGTTTTGTATGCATTTTAGTCATTAGATTCAAGAGATCCATAGTTCTAGTTTGGGGTAAGCTTACACTGAATAAACTAGTGTTCCAGAAATAGCTAGGTGAGGAAAAGGGCCAAGTCTGCTCTAGAAAAGCCTAGTTAAAAAAAAAAAAAAAAAGATCATGTCAGACAACATTAAAGCACACACCCTGATTTGAGTTGTCAGTGTGAAGCATGGCGTTCCATGTATCTAGAAGTTCCCAAGAATTAAAGTCTAAGAATCTGGCTCATGAATCATACTGAAATACATTCAAGTGTGTGCACTGTGTAGTCTATCAGCAACTTGAGTGGCCTGTTGAATAATGTTAAATAGCCAAACCTCATCAATGAAAGGGAAAGACAAAGAAGGTGAGCTCTGCTGGGCTCTTCATTCTGCTCTTTGCTGGGGAGGCTCTGTTCAGAGCAAAAAAATCATCTACCATACCACTTCTGGCTTAGACTTTACATTTTGAAACATAGTGAAAAAAGCAGGCAATGTGGGAAATGGTCAACGGTTTTAGCTTTATCTCATGCAAGATTGTTCCACTGAGCCACAATACGCTCCCACTTTCAACAGCATTAATGCAGGACTCTGACTCCTCTTCTCTTGAGGTGTCTCTGGAACAATTCTGAGGTGCTAGAAATGTAAAGTTTCCCTTTGAACTGAGGCTAGGGGATTACATAAGCCCCAGGAGACCTGAGCTCTAAGCCTGCAATTGACTTTGAAACTATGAGACCTAGTTCTATATTTTTAGAAACACATGTTCACATGCTTCCTAGAAAATTTTCTATATGCAGTGCACCAATTTTTTTAAAGCTGTAGCACAAACAAAAGCATAAAAAGAACTTGTCTCTATGTGGGCCTCAGGATAATCTCTAGACCTTGAGTTTCTCGGCTGGTAACCAGTAGGCTGTAATACTTTTACCTCATGTTGCTATTTTAAGGTTTCCCACTCCAATGATTTAGAGAACTCCTTAAAACCACAAATCACCCATATGTTCTCCAGGATTTAACTTCCAATCAATAGAAATCAGTCAGCAAAAAGGATACTCAAAATCAAAATATTGCTACTTAGAAATTGCAGATAGCTCTTCTGCAAACTAGAAAAAAAAAAAACATGTTGAAGAGGAAAAAAGCCTGTGTATCAAAATTCTTGTTCCAGAGATACATCACACCAAAGTAGGATATGAAAACAAAAATTCATATAGGATAATCCTCTATATATTTCTTCTTAAAATTTTTCTTATGGTAACCATTTTATGCATCAAAGAAAAACTAGGGCACTTAAAGCCATTCTTTTTCCCATTTTTTATTGATTCTTTGTGAATTTCACATCATGCATTCCAATCCCACTCATTTCCCTGTCCTTCCATGTCTACCCTCTACCCTTATAACCTCCCCACAAAAGAAAATAGGAAATATTTTTTTAAAAGTCTTGCTATGGAAGCTGCAGGTTGGTGTATTACACAGTATACCCTTTTGTCCAACTAGCGTTACTTATAAATGTTCATTGCAATGAGTCATTTCTGGTTCAAAACTTCTGGCTTCTGCTACTGCTACACCTAGCCCGCTACTTGCCATGAGAAAGGAGAGAGACAACACTTATGGCTCCAAAGATTTTACTAAATCACCACATAAGTGGGTCACTGATCTATCAGGTCTTCAGGACATGGCTTGGGAGACTTTTTCTTCCTGACAACCCCAGGCATGGGCAGAAGTGGAGTTCATAAGCAGAAAAATCACAAATATTTGTTGCCAAATTGCAAGTACAGTTCTCACCAATCAGGATTTAGAGATTAGGGGCTTCCTTGAATGTTCCATCTCTGTCAACCCATGTACAATGCAAGCCTTTCAGTCCAACCAATCAGATTCATTTGTTCCTTCTCTTGTTAGGGGCAGCCATAATGTTTCTAGAGAACTAATGATGCATAGCTTAACGACTACTTCTATGGTTTAGGGAGGAGATTATTCATCCATTGGAAAGATCTCAGGTCCCCTAGAGCTTGGGAACCTGAACTTTATTTCACACTACAGGTATGAAGTCAAAATGGCAGTACTTAAGCCAAGGTGCTTTTGCCTGCTCCCTTTACTACACCATCAATAATGGACCATCATCGAGACTCCTCTCAGATATCCTTCTATTGTGCTGAGTCATGGAGATCATGCAGCTTTGGTTCTGCAGGACAGACCCCTTCACATACTCCAGCAAATCATAGATTGGGTAGATGTTGGGGTGGGCCAGCTCAAAGCCCTGGATCTGGGTGGTAACTGAGTTGGTCAACTAGCTCAAGGGGCAGGATCCTGAGTGCTGCATTCTGAGTGCTGCATTCATTAAGGGACAAGGCCATCTCTCCTTCATCCACATCACCATCAGAGCCATTTTGTGGAAGCTGGTAAGGGGTTGGTCCAGCTCAGCACACAACTCGGACATAAACATGGCCTCAGACGTCATCTCAGACCACAGACATCAACACAGACCTCTGCTGCAGAGGGGCCATGGACCCAGATGTGGCCCTTAGTGGCAACACAGGTCCAGATATCACCATGGCCTCAGATGGCAGTACAGGCCCCTCACATCAGGCTGTTCCTCCTCTCCCTAAAACCATTCTTAATATTAAATACTCTTTTGGACCATAGAACCTATTTAAAGGTAAGCACAAGTAACATTACTATAATAATATGCTTATGTGTTTAAGTTAAGTACCAGCACTATGTATTAATATGCTCCAGATGCTTCCAAATATTGGAGAAAGATACAGGAATATAGTTTTTGGAGACATTTTACTAATACTATTTCCTTTGTGTAATACATAATCTACAAAGGTTTTGAACAGTGCAAAATGATTGTCATTTCAGGATTGCTATTCTATTTCTCAAAACAGAAATTTGCCCTCAACTTGAGGCCTATCTTCATGGAACTAGGAAAGGATGTTGATTCCATCTTATTCGACATCATGTTCATGCTGGAAATCCACAGCTAGGTATGTGTTTCAGGGCAGGTGGGCAGCTCTACAGACATACAAGACATAAAAGGGAAAATCCTTTATTTTTGAGGAATGATGGTTTAATTCATTCAGACTGTTCTCTATCCCAGATAGTCTTAAGGTCTTGCAAAGATAAGGGCTGCCTATAAAAACTAGAAGATTTATTTTCAATATTGCTTTGGGAGCAAAAGAAACTGCCCTAGAACCAAGGAGACATGACCTGAAGTTGGGGAATGATGGCCCTCATATCATTTTCCAATACAACATGGTAGTGTCACATCAAGGAACCCAGACATGAAGTAGTTCTGGCAATCTCATTGTTTTACAGCAAGGCAATAGCTGCAAGGTGCTAAAGAGCTATGTTGGCAGGCTTCAGATGTCAAGAACAAATATTGGTACTTATTGTAGTGGTCAACAGCAACAGTCAGGCCCCATCACAAAGTCTGGCAGAATGTGTCAGGATATGTTCTGAAAGAAAGTTAAATGAGAAAGTCTTGTCTGGCTGCTGTGGAGCCCTACAAATATTTGGCTGTTGAAGATACCAAAGATGTTAGGTGGGAAATAGCCCTAATATAATATACAGATAGATATAATTTATGTGTAAGGTGATATATAAACTATGTGTAATACATTGTTTTTATAAGCAAAATGATAAATAAAATCATAAAAGTAAATTGACATATCTGAAAAAGGTGTTACATCAGACTCTAATATACTACCCTCTTCCTAAGCAACTCTAGTTTGTGTCAAGAGTACCAAAAACTAATCAGCACAGAGGCTAAATAGGAGGTGTGACCCACTGTATTAACTTTCATCAATTGGTGTGTCTGCTCAAAACCCCAAAGCAAAATTCCAGGACTACTTCTAAGATGTGAGGATAGGTCACAATGTTGTTAGCCAGGAGAACAGAAGAGACAGAACCTCCCAGAGACATAAGGAAACAAGGCAACGAGAGGCAGCAATGCAAAACCAGATCACAAAGAAATATCCCACAGGTGCCAGACACCCTTGCAGATCTGAAATGGGATGCTGGCATTGGAGCATCTGGGATGTTGTTGAGGGTTGTATCAGTGATGGGGATGAGCACCACCTGGGGAGGATAATGGGGTAAAGGGGAGAAGTTAAAATGAGCACAATGAGGGTACACAATACCCTCATGAAATTCCCAGTGTGTTATCCAACATGTTGCCATAGTAGCCAAAGGATCTCAACATCCTGCCTGCTTAGAATGTCCTCAACTTTTTTCCCCCTTCTTTCATTCATTCCCCACACCAGCCCCACCAGGCCTCAGTCTTAATAGATCTTTGATAGCATCATGAAAGAAGCTAGGAAATTTTCAAAATCGAAAGACAAAGGCTGAAGGGCATAATGCAATCAAAAGGATGGGTGCAGCCTCAAACCAAGGATTTTATTCTCCAAAAGAAACAGAAGGGGGAGGCAGATAAAGGGAGGTGAAATGACAGCAGGCCTCTCTCCCTCATCCAACCATGAAGCTTTGAAAGAACAGTGGGAGGGGACAACCCTCTAGGTTCAGACAGAAAAGGTAAAAAGCATCACATTTGAAAACATCACTGCTAGTCCTAAGTTTCAAATTAGAGCTGCCTTTGATTGCAAATGTTTAAACTTATATTAAAGGGAAATGGGCATCAAGGGGATTGCTTCTGAAGCCAGGCTCAGCATGAAGTAATAGGACAGTTCCCTCATTAGAATGAAATAGGGACAAAGCTATGATGGAAACCTTAAGGATCCAGTACTAACACCCTAGTGTTGCCATTTTTGACACTGCACTGACCCCTAGAGGCTCTCCCTCTCATTCACAGTGCACTCTGGCACTCCGGCTAGTAGAAAATAGAAACACAGAATCATGTGTAGGGTTGCTCTGCTTTCCTACAATCAAAGTGGGTGTGAAGAGTAGAAAATGGAGCAAACCCCTATCTCACTGAGTGCTAGCAATTAAAACAAAGTTAATAGAAGTAAACTTTGTGAATTTCTCATACGCTGAACACCAGCAGTTAAGCCTACTACAGTATTAATCAGACGGATTGAAATGAGCACTTGCATTTTAAATGTGTTTCTTTGATTCCCAGCCTTCTGTGACAGCTGAGACCTCTGGCCAGCTGCCAAGCACTCAGACCCTTCCCAGTATTGGGAAGGCAGTGGGAAGCCGTGGTACTCTCGGAAACATATTGCTTTGTCATCTACCACCATGTTGCTTGATTTTTTTTTTTTAAGACAAGAGGGCACAGAATCACCAAAATGCTCAGCTATTATATGCTGTTTAAACATAACACCATGTGGGCAATCACACTGTATCATTGCTACTGAGGGGCTGGGGTGTCGCATCAAGACTTCGCAAGAATCTTGATGGAACAAGTAAACTCTTGATTTTGAATTCTCAGACCACCCAGGCATCTGTGCCCATGCAAAGAGAGCAGAGAGGGAAACACACATGGAACATTGGGAGAGCTGGAACTCTCACTGTACTAGGGAGATATGGGAACAATCCTTTAATGGGAGTATATTTTCAAGGTGACTGTAAGAGTTTAAGCTTCTTGTAGCAGAACAATAAAAGGTCCAAAAAGGTTTGGAGCATAGGCTCTGAAATTCTGACAGTCTGCATCTGCAGCAGAAACGTTGCAGCCTTGCTGTCTGGATAAAGAAGAATGGGGATGTATATCAAGTCTTTGGAGGAAATAAACATCTCAAAGGCAATGGCACCATACTCCCTAAACATCACACACAGGCTCTTTTATTATTAAGCGCCCTGATCTCCCTAAAGAAGTCCTGTTCTTCTGAGACATATCTAGCTTTAAAGTGGTTTTTCTTGTGCGTCTGGCCCTTGGCTAGGGGATAACTAATTGGAAATTGGGTAGATGAACTCCTCAAAGAGAGGCCAAGTGCCATGAAGAGTTCATAGGGTCAGTGGAAGAAGTCAGATGGTGTCTGGGCTCTTCCCTCCCAAATTGTCTTCGTCTGAACATGAAGGGGTGCCAATGAGACTCCTAATCAATTTCTCTCTGGGTAGTTAGTGACAGTATCCCCAGGAAGAGAGCTACTCTAAAGTGTTCTCCTCCACAGTGGTAATCGTTAGCATCTCAAACACAGTTAGACTCTGCAGAGGAAGACACTGAATTTATTGAAAATTGTTGAGCCTGAGAAATAAATCTCAGGTAAATCTCTTTATCCCTGTGAACTCTGTATAAAGTACTTTTAAACCTATATTCTACAATGGCCAAATATTCTTCTTTTTTTTCTAAATAAGTGCCCACAAGAAGAAAGGGTTATATATAATGTAGACAGTTGATTTGATAACAAAGAATTAAAACATATGATGTAGTTAGAGAACCACTATGGTTAGCCAGTTGCCTACTTAGTGGGAATCACAGTTATGCCTTTGACATTGGCCCAAGCACTATTTATCAGGAAGTTCAGGCCATCCTTACCACTAATGATCTAGCCATTGATTAGGGAGCAATCTGACTTAATGGATGAGTTAGCTGAAATAATTGGATTGACAATTTCCATAGGTAAGTTCACTCACACACCATCTTGTGACCATTAGGATGTCAGATTCAAAGAGCAGCATAATTATTTACAAAATATTCCAATTTCCAACTGCAGTTGTCACACAGAAAGCATGGCAAGAACCTAAGCAAAAGAAATCCATAAATATATAAGCCCTATTGAACGATCCACCTCACTGCTGGCAATCTTCTCTTTAAGACACTCACATTCCCATTGACTTAAGGAGCCTTGCTACAGTCTCTGGGTAGACAGAAATATAATGCTTATGCCTTAAAGGACATCTGCTCACCCACTTTAAAAGTATCAGATCGAACACTAACTGTAAGATTTCATGGATACATGAAATTTTTGATAAACTCATAGTAGAAAGCAAATTTCTTAAAATTCCAAAATTAAGATATTTGGACTTTGGTTTGTGTTTCATTAGTTAGGCATTCTTTGCTCAGGGGATAGAGGCACTTCTTGCTCCACTTGGCATTAGCAGGTAAAAGCAAAAAGAGAGAAGGCACAGAGGAGGGCACATGAGCAAGTGTCCCCACCCCAGCTCGCTGCAGGTGGAGTTACTCCTTTAATGTAGACCTTTGATCTAGAAATGGCAGTGTGTTGTATTTAAAGAGGCCTTGAGACCATCCTACAATCTGTCAGTGTTCAAGGGAGTTTGAATGCAGGACCCCCAAACTCTAAGGCTATTAAAGCCCGTTCCCCTATGACTGAATATTTTCATATATCTGCATACATTCCCAGTGTAATGTTATCGTGTCTAGATTAATCCCAACCCAGTGCAATGTAAATGTAACATAGACAGTGGTCTTACTGTATTATTTAGGGAATCTCTACAAGAAAAATGTCTGTAACATAGACATGATTTTTTTTTTGTAAACCCACAGGTACAAAACTATGGGTACAGAGAGGCAATGATCTTCCAAAGCCTAAGGGAAAGTAAACTGTCCAAGAATGCTTTTTCATCCCCTTCAAAATATTGGGTCAATATAAAATGGTTCTGGCATAGTAGAAAGCCTGATAAAGTGTTAAAGATTGGTATTCGTGTTGTTGAAGTATTAATGATTTGTATTCAGTTCAGAGGCAATTACCATTTTCCATAATCTCCGGTCAGACAGAAAGGTTTAGTTTAGGGGGTGTGATTATACAAAACAAAGTTATTGACAGAGTGAATGTGGGCGGTAGAAACACTACCAGCAGAGGTGATATGCCTCTACTGCCATAGCTTTCACATTGCTCTTCAGTAGATGCTGGGGGTTAAAATGTAAGTTATATCAACAACTGTGAAGATCATTGATTACATGGATGCAAATAGCTTGCCTAAGTTCTCTTACGTGAGAAGAGAAAGTGGAGTCAGTGGAGATTAGGAGTTAGGGGTCTGTCTCTGCCATTTATCAACTTTGTTGTCTAAGTTATTTAAGTTTGTGTGCACTCATTCCCATCTGTAAATGTCACCTCTCCACAGCTGCTCTATGGGCAGTAAGTTCATATTTAAAATATACTTAAAATAGTAGCTGATACATTGGAAGATCTGTACAGTACTTTATATAGGTGCATTGAATCCAAACACATTGAAGTGCTTACTTAGGTGTGTGTACATGTGTGCACATGTATATACATGCATGTTGAGGCTGAAGGATGACTCCAGGTATTGTTCCTCAGAAGACATACACTCTGGTTTTTAAGAGATGGTTGGTTCCTCACTGACATGGAACTCATAGAGGTAGCTCAGCTAGCTGATCAAAGGGCCCTGGGCATCTTTCCCACTCTAACAACCTGGGACTAGATCATCAACATGAACCAGCATACCTTGACTTTTACTTGGTTCTGATGATTGAATTTTCCTCATGCATGCACAGCAAGAACATTCTTCTATAAGGAAGACATTGTCACATGAACAATAACAAAAAAACTGTATAAGCATATTGTTCCATCCTCTGTTACTATAATCAAATACCTTAGGCTGACAGCTTACAAAGAAAACTGTTTGTTTAGCTCACAGTTTAAAATCTAAAACATATGACACTGACTCTCATAAAGATACTTTGCATTCACTACATCACAGCTGATTCCATCATGAAAGAGACCTGTGATGGAGGGGAGATGGTAATGTGTGTGTGTGTGTGTGTGTGTGTGTGTGTGTGTGTGTGTGTGTGTGTGTGTGTGATCTTATTTCTCTCTTCTCATAAAGGGGCCTCCATCCTGATGACCAATCCAAATCAACTGCTGAGGGTCTCACCTCTGAACACCATAACCAGTTTATCTTTCCACCCTGTTAATACCTCACAATGAGAATTAAACTTCACTGTGAATCTCTGAGGAGCCAAACCATATTCAAGCCATGGCAATTGAGCATTAAGGCCTATGTCCTTGAGTGTGAAAAAAAAATGTGGGCACAATGTAGAACACAGTAAATCCTGACATGTGCTTTTAGTATGTTTATGGAACTCAAAGAGTCCATTGACTCTAGATAAAAAAAATCTTTGTGTTAAATTGAAATTATATGTAGTCAAAATATGCTGACACGATGAACTTTATTGCAAATTCCAACAATGTCACCAACTAAGATATGGTATCAAGTATATAGGATATTAAAAGCTAGATTGGATTGCCAAAAGTGAATACGGTTCTAAACCCCCATCTGGATTCAGAGACAGAAACTTCAGAAGTAAGTACAAATGAAGTCATTGAAGAGTGTTAACCTGACTTTTATCCTTAGCTGATAAGCACGTAAAACCAGATAGCATCAGAGCAAAAACCATGTGCGAAAGCACAAGGGGGATGTCTTAGGGTTTCTATTGCTGTGAAGAAATACCATACCCACAGCAACAAACATTTAATTGGGTCTGGCTTTCTTATGGGTCAGAGGTTTGGCCCACTATCGTCATGGCAGAAAGCAAGGCAGAATTCTGGCAGATATGGTGCTGGAGCTGAAAGTCATTATGTCTTTATCCAAGGCACCAGAAGTGAACTGAGACAATGGGCATGGCTTGAGCATATGAGACCTCAAAGCTTACCTCCACAGTAAGCTACTTCCTCCAGTAAGGCCACACCTACTCCAACAAAGCCACACCTCCTAATAGTGCTACTCCCTTTGGGGACCATATTCCTTCAAACCACCACAGAGGAGAAGGCCACTTGCAATCCAAGGAGAGGTCTCAGAGCCATCCCACTGACCCAGTGAGCTTGAACTCCCAGCCCTCAGAACTGTGATGATACAAATGCCTGTCTTTCAGCAGCTCTAGGAAATTAATGCTTAGAGTAGCAGAGACAGTGGAAGCAGTCACTGCATTTTTTTGGAATGGCAGCAAAAAAAGGTGAAGATCTTTGCTTTGTACTTGATGTCAAGCTATCAGAAAGCCAGGATGAAGCAGTGAATTCTACCAATTGCTATCACGAATTGTACCTTTTAACTTTCTTTTAAAATGCTATAGCCTATGAAGCACTGAAATATTATAGCTTTGATACTTGTGAGTATCCTAGTGAGCTAGTAATAAATACAGACCTTTTTGTAGCCAGACGTTATGCAACTGTGTAAGAGGGACATTTTCATAGGCAAAAACACACAAAGATGAATAACATAGATGTGAGTACTTATGTATGGAAGAAACTGCAGCTGGCCTTTGTCAAGTCTGGTCAGAAGCAGAAGTTGTGTGTTTCCTGTACAATGTTTGTGTCATCGCCATATATAAGGGAAGGTAGGATCTATGAAATATGAATGCTAACAGCACATTGATTCAGGAAATCATAGCTCAGTTCTCTGAGCAAATGTTGTTGCTTTTCCTGTCTGAGAACACATCTTGAAATTAAGCCTTTTGTGTTGCAGAGCTAATGGGAAAACAAGAGGACAAAGAAGGGAAGAGGAATGAAGAGAGACGGAGCCCCTGATCCATCATTATACTCAAGAGCCACATGTGAACACTGGAGAAGACTGAGGACAGGCTGTCTGAATGAGTGCTAAATTTCAATAGATCCACGCAAAGGTTGTATTAGAAATTGAGCGGTGACTTCCCCCTGGTTCCTGAAGCATATTTCATTTTAAGTATTTAGTGGACGTTGATGAATGAGCTTGCAGTGCTCACCTTAAATTCTCCTCAGTAAAAAACCAATTCAGAAACTAGCTTGCTTTTACTTTTTAATATTATTCTTAGAAAGAATACAACATCCAGGGAAGATGTGAAATTGATGACTTATTCTCAAGAGTCTGGGAAGGTTTCCATTTGTCCTGCCTGGGTCATTGCCTCAGCTTGGCACATCTAAACCTGACTTATCTGACAGCTAGCAAAAAAGGAGGTAATGATGCTTTTTTCTCTGACCAGACTAGAAAAAGTGAAGCACTGAAGAAATCAAGCAAGCCACTGTAGGAAAGATGTATGATGAAATTAAAAAAAAAAAAAAAAATCCTATCTCCTAAGTTACCTAAGTATGGTGCATTGCAACATGGAACTGTTGTCCTTGTTTTCTTTGAAGCTTTGACATGAGGCTTGGTTTACACATGTTGTTTCTTTATCTTTTAAATAATTAGATAAAAGCTGAGAAGCCATTGATAACTCACGGCAGCTAGAAAAGGAAGTTATTCTATGGAGTTGTAGCCATGTTGCCCAGGCTCCACCAGGTGGCGCCACACTCAAGTGTGTAGAGGCAGTGCTAAAAGGGACACAGTGAGGGTGTGTGTGTGTGTGTGTGTGTGTGTGTGTGTGTGTGTGTGTGTGTGTGTGTGTGTGTGTGTGTGTTCAAATGAAACAGAATAAGTTAGGATGGAGATGAGTTTGCTTCCCCTAAAGGAGTTGGATGGAGTTGGGGAATCCTGGGTGGATATGGTCATAATACCATGTGTATGAAACTCTAGAGGAATAAATAAAAAAGAATACTTCCATGCCAAGTCCATTTTCTCACTATTAGAAAGAAACCTTTTCCTCATCCTAGTCCTCCTCTTCTCAGTCTCCATTCCCACTGACTAAAGGTCAACCATACTTCTCTCTCATTTAGGGACTTAAACAAGAATGTTGCCAAGAAGGCTACTCTCTCACTTGAACACAGCCCACTTTTCTCTAAGACAACAGTGACTCCCCCAGGTGATTATTTTGGCAGGAAGCTATTCTGATTCCCAGAGAGCTAACAGAAAACATAGCATAATGAAAATGAACCCTGGCAACACACTGCCCAGTTTCAAGCCCTTGACGCTCTGCCTGCCAGCTGTGTGGTTCCAGTAAACTAGGGCTCAGTGTCCTTATCTGCAAAAACCAGACGAGCAGTAGCTCTTTTGGGTCACTATGAGTTTACACTGAGACTATACAGATGTTTGACACTATTAATTAGAGTGTAGTAAGCTAGTCTCTGGAAGTTCCTGAGCTCAGACATGGCTGGGGTGTCTTGTCGTGGAAACAGACAGTCAATGGAACAGAAACAGGAAAGAGAGCAATGCCCAGCTTGGATGCATTTGATCTGTGTCACTTCCCAGACAGGAAGACCCTGTCACTGCAGAGGTCACTTCCCTTTCTCAGTACATTTTTTAATGAAATGACAGTGTGGCCCTATACTATTCATGTCCCTTTCTTTTACTTGTAGCTTCATACAAAATTCTTAAATTAGCTCTTTTGAAAAAAAAAACCGCATTCAGTTCAGTGATATTTTATTTTCTAGATCAGTCTGACAACTTCCTATGATTTAGGATCATAGAGAAAACAATCAAATTTCAGCATTGTTTTTTCCTTATGTGTTAACTGCAAACCTTTGTCATCACAAAAGAATAAGAAATTAAAACTGAAATGTATGTGGTAAGGAATATTCTCTCAGGACTTGTAAGTTCCACATTTGATGGCCATAAGAAAGATCTATCCGGAGGGTGAACACAAAATGAGAAAGACCAAACACCGTTTCTCAACTCATTCAGAAAACTCCAGATCAGCTGCATATAGCCGGTCTGTCTGTGGTATAGCAGATGGCTTAACACAGGGCCCACCTGCCCCTATTTACTTAATTCTGAATCACCAAGAAATTCTAAACACAACTGATGAAGCCCCAAGATAAGAAAAGGGTCACTTTGTGGCAAGGGCAGAGGGTGAGAGTACTGAAATAGACTACTGGGAAGGGGAGGAGTGAGGGGGAGGGGTTTGGGCATTTTGGGGTCAGGTAAAAACCTGGTGCCACGAAATCTGCCAAGAATCTATTGGGAAGATTCCAGCTTAGACTCCTAGCAATAGCAGATACATGATGTGAACTGGCCATCTTCTGTGACCAGATTGGTGCCTAGCCCAATTGTCATCAGAGAGATTTCATCCAGAAACTGATAGAAAAAACATGCAGACCCACAGCCAAACATTAGGCAGAGTTCAGTGAATCCTGCAGAAGAGGGGGAGGAAGGATTGTAGGGGCCATGGGTCAAGAACACACACACACACAAAAAAAAAAAAAAAAAAAAAAAAAAAAAAAAAAACTCACAGAGCCAACTGACCTGGGCTCATAGGGATTCATAGTGATTTAACTGACAATCAAGGAGCCTGTATGGAGCTGAACTAGGCCCTCTGCATATATGTTACAGTTGTAGCTTGGTTCTCTTATGGAACTCCTAACAGTGGGAACAGGGACTGTCTATGACTCTTTTACAGAACTTTTGGACCCTACTCCTCATACTGGGTTGCCTTGCCCAGCCTAAATACATGGGGAGGTGGTTAGTCTCACTGCAACTTGATATGCTGTGGTTTCCTTATACCCATGAGCAAACACCCACCCCAAAATTATTGTACCTAATGCCCAGATCTAAGTTACAGAGCATTAGTGGCACAAAACCCAAAGGTGAGAGAGGATCAGACTTCAACAGAGAAAGGGTTGTAAGGCATCGATCTGATTATTGTATTTCAAGCAAACAGAAGTAGGAAGAATCTGAGACGAAGTCAGTGCAGGCGGAAAGGCTTGGGAGGGGAAAGAGGAGCCCTCAGAGTTGTGGGTCTCCCAGCATGCCTGTCCCTTCCCAACCCTCCCCAGCCATATTCAATCACCAGCCTCTAGGATGCATCAGTCATCCTTGCCCTGGGGTACCTGATTTCTGGATGTTTGTTAAGAATTTGGTTCAGACACTAAGTCTCTGAAAATGGTCCTAACAGTAAGTCCTTTCACTCAGTAACGGGGTGGCAGTCCCCCAATGGTTCCTGGCCATGATGATGGGAAGTGGCCTTTGTTTATGGAGTCATTTCCTGTTTTCATGGCTGTCTCTAACACAATCCTCAGTATAAATTAAGGTTAATGAATGCAACACGAAAGCATAATGTGGGACGGTTAAATTGCCTCTGTGTGTAGTTGACTTACGGGGAATCTGATATATATATATATATATATATATATATATATATATATATATATTCAAGCTTTTCCTTTGTTTGATCCTCTTAGCAATAAATCAACCTTCCAGAATATATTAATATTAGTTGTGGTAAAATATAATATAGTAATGACTTTTATTAGATGAATGGAGTGAACATCTTTGGGGGAGGTGGGTCGAGATAGGGTTTTTCTGTGTAGCCCTAACTGTCCTGGAACTTGCTTTTGTAAGCCAGGCTGGCCTCAAACTCACTGAGATCCATGTGCCTCTGCCTCCCAACTGCTGGGATTAAAGGTGTGCACCACCACTGACACCGGACTTGGAGTGAACTAACACACTAATTAATCTCAAATACAATGTGGTGAGTAACAGAAGCTAAATACATATATACACAGCCTGATTCCATTTAGATGACATTCCAGGGGAAGTACAACAGGAAGTTGGACAAGTCTGTGAGGCAGGAAATGGGTAGACAAAATAGCATGAGAAGGTTCTGGAAGGGGTAAACAGCCATGTGTAGTCACAGTGGAGAGCAAATGACTACTTGTCAGCACTCAGAACTGAGAATCAATCCCCCAGAGTCTTAGTCTATAATTTTAAAAGTAAATACACATTTTTCAAGTCAGAACAAATGGTGTTTTGCCCCCTCAGGTAGACAAGAGGACTTTAGAACTCTGCACCCACATACCCCTAAACACTTCAGAGATTAACATTTATAAAGACAAAATAACATGCTCAGACATTGCCAAGAAGCCTTTAAATGAAACACTCTGGGACAGAGTTCATCTTAACTGACATTTGCCAGGCATTGTAGAAGTCTCAGCAATATGCCTGGCCTCAGTCCACTCGATGGGGCAATAAAGAGCCTCACCCTTCTTCCCCAACTGTAATAACCAAAAATGTTTGGGTGTTGCCCAACCTCCCCTCAGAGGGAGGGAACAAGTGCCCTAGATTAAGAATCACTATTTTAGACTGAACTTTGGAAATATTTTATATAGTTAGAGGTATCAAACTGTGTCGTATGTTTTAAAGGAAACTGGTGAGTTTTCTAGGACAGTGGGTAGGGAGAAGAGAGTGGAGAAAGATTGATTCTGACTTTGATGCTGACTTTGGAACCTCAGGCCTTCCCATGTGCAATTACTCCAAAGTATAGCTTTGCCATAATATCTAAATATTAGCTTTTTATCAACAGCGAGGCCCCTAGGAGCCAATAATAATAATAATTTTTTGTGTTAGCACAGCCAATCTGATAATAAAATCCTTATCACAAAATGGGGTCGCATGCCTTTAATCCCAGCACTTGGGCAGCAGAGACAGGAGATTTCTGTGAGTTCAAGACCAACCTGGTCTACAAAGTGAGTTCCAGGACAGGCTCCAAAGCTGCACAGAGAATCCCTATCTCTCAAAAAAAAAAAATTAAAAAATTGTCTAAAAATGTGCCTTGGCCAAGGAGAGGGCTGGCTTTTGTTGTTGGCTTCTTGGCGGGGAGGAGCAATGGTGCTAGCGCCTGTCTAATGACACTATTTTTTCAGGTGGGGCCTAAGCACAGTGAATTTTAGAATGAGCCAACCATATCTCAGAGTAACACTGTAGTCATCAGCCACTTGAGAAAGACAAACTACCTGGTTTATGGTGAGACTCTGAGTTCATGGTAACAGTCAACCTGGACACAAAATTCAATTACATGAGCCATCAGTCCCTCAGTTAACATTTTCTACACAGAGAAGCCACAGTGAGAAAACACTACAGGCCACAGCTTAAGTGACCTCTCCTGGTTCACACTGGCCCACATGGATCTCTCCAGTACCAGTTGAGTATTAGTTCTCACAGAGGATAGTGGAGTGCCCCCAAAACCTCATAGATGCTCCTTGCTGTGTCTCCTTGGTGGGTGCCCATCTGTACTCAATCTCAGTAATACACTGCAACTATAAACATGATACTTTTTAGTGGAATATTTTCAATCCATATAGAAACCTGTCAAGTTGAGTTGGCTTTGAAAATTCCCTGGACTTGAAATTGGTGGCAAAGGGAAGATGGTCTTATACTCGCCTGTATCTTCAAGTTTTCAAATGGCAAGTCCTAAAGGAATTTACAACATTGTTCATATAAGAAACACTTGGAGATCTGTCAAATGTTGTCACATCCAATGTGACAGGAAGACTCATGCTGCTGAGGAGGGACCGATGGAGGAGAGATGCATTTGGCAAGCTATTTGAAAAGGGAATGCAGCGCCTTTGGGCTTAAAAAAAAAAAAATGTAGGGCTTGGGCAGAGTGAAGAAAGGGAGGTATTTCTACAAATAAATGATGAAATATAGAAGCACAGTGGTGAGGAAAATTTGGCACAAAAGAACAGTTAAGCACCTCAAAAGAGAAGATGGAAACAGGTGCTGTGGTTGACTCCCCAACTGCCACATCACACCCATGATTAATCTCAGCCATCAGGGTAGTTCCAACCCCCTTTCTCAGTGACTGGCTTGGCAGTGAGCATGTTTCCCAATTCTAGCCAATGAGATACAAAGAAGTGGGGACAGCAAGGTGTTTGAGAAATTAATTCAGTGCTAACACAAAAAGATTAAAAGCTGTAAGAATGAGCCAGGAGAGTGGACAATGTAAAGAGTATATGATATGAGAGAGAGCTGGTGACAAAAACAGAAACTGGAGGCAAGC
Source organism: Cricetulus griseus (assembly GCF_003668045.3). Lineage (NCBI taxonomy): Eukaryota > Metazoa > Chordata > Mammalia > Rodentia > Cricetidae > Cricetulus > Cricetulus griseus. The sequence goes on from NC_048595.1 coordinate 168,944,860, forward strand.
CTGTCAGGGGTGGCACAAACCTTTAATCCCAGTACTCAGGAGGCAGAGGCAGGCGGATCTCTGTGAGTCTGAGGCCAGCCTGGTCTCCAGAGTGAGTTCCAGGACAGCCAGGGATACAGAGGGAGAGGAAGGAGAGGGAGAAGGAGAGAGAGGGGAGAAGAAAGAGAGAAAAGAAAAATTGGAGGCAGAAGTGCAGATGATGTCATCACTGCATTCCAGGCAGGGGTTAACACTGCCCTGTGTGTGAGCAGCAGCTGTGAACAGCTGTGAAGTCATGACAATTAGAAGCTTTCCTGTTGCCAATTAGAGTTCAAAACTGAGCCTTCAGTTCATGTGGCAGTTAGCTCTTGTTTTCTTAAGAAAGCCTAAAGCTGTGTATGCGAGCAACAGTTATTTAGAAACAGTATGCAAAATATTGTTAGGATTGGAGCGAGGACTTAAAGAGGTCATTGGGAACACGGGCTTCTGCTGACCTTTCATGCACGTGTCTTGATTTTGGTCACACAGGAAAAGATGAGAATTTTTTTGTTTTTATTTGGAAATAGGAGCTAAGTTTAGCTTGGTGCATTTGAATTAAAGAGTACTAAGTAATCATGTTGTGTTTTATAAAGCCCCTAGCTGTTAAGTGCATGTTTTTCTTCCCTAAATCTCCCAGATTCTAAATCAGGGAAACTCCTAGTATCTAGGATTATCTTCCTTCTTTCACACTAGCTGGTTTCTGCTTTTGTGTTGATTTTAAGAATATGGCAACAATTATAAGATTAATTTTCTATTACATGGCTTCCCAAAATCTGTATGTTGAACACTCACTCATAAGCCCACAGGGCTACTGGGGCAGGCAGTACCTTTAGAAGCCTAGAAGAACCAAGTCACTGGGCATGTCACCCTTGAAGAGGAACTCTGAATCCTGACTCCCTTGTTTCCCAGCCATTATGAAATGGACAATCTCCTCACCACTTGTCCCCCACCATACATACGTGTCCCAACAACAAAGGCCCAAAAGCTGAGGCCTTCATGACCAGGACAGCAAGTCAAAGCAAGCCCTTCCTGCTTGTAAACTGATTATCTCAGATATTTTGTCACCGTGGTGGGAAGCTGACACAGTGACAATTCACTGGGTGAGCTTGTTTTTAACTCACTGAGTAATACTGTTTCTTGCAGGTGTTTGTGTTTCAGTGTTAGGTGGCTAATCTATCCCCTTCTTACAGAGGGACAAAATTCAAGTTTGTACCATAAAGTCACATTCGTGTTTTTTCTTTTTCCTTATAATCATAGTCACAATACTGTTTGCTCATGTTCAACATTATACTAGTCACCCCATAATTAAAGAAGACAGAGGAGGGAAAGAAGGGATCTTTAGAAGCTGGAAGGAAAGTCAGCAAGTAAAAGCTTCAGCTAAACAAGACTAATGACCTGAGTTCAATTCCCAGATCCCACTGTGGAAACAGGGAACCAAATCAAAAGAGTTGTCCTCTGACCTTCTCACATATACCAGGACATGCATGCAGAAACATAAGTACCTGAACACACATGCAGACACTCATACACACAGACACTCACACACAGACACACTCTCACACACAAATACACATACACATGCACACTCAGACACACACACACACAAATGTGACCTTTTATTGAAAATTGTTTTTCATACAATATATTCTGATCATGTTTTTCCCCTCCCCCAGCTCCTCCCAGAGCTCCCCTACCTCCTCATTCACCCAGCTCCACACCTCTATCTCTCTCTTGGTTTTTCAAGACAGGGTTTCTCTGTGTAGCTCTGGCTGTCCTGGAACTCACTCTGTAGACCAAGCTGACCTCGAACTCACAGAGATCTGCCTGCCTCTGCCTCCCAAGTGCTGGGATTAAAGGTGTGCACCACCACCTCAAGGCCATACCCTTTCTCAAACAAATAAGCAAAGAAACACCAAACAAATAAAGAAAACAGGCACACATACCTGACCCCCCTAAAAATTAAAATAAAAACTATACACTCAAAAGACCAAAAACAAAATATACCCAACCAAAGCAATTTGAGACATAAAGTATACAAAAATGTCACTGAGTTCATTTTGTGGCTCTACTGCTGGGCATGGGGCCCACCCTGAAGTGTGGCTAACACACCCAGTAAAATTCCATTGAAGAAAACTAATTTTTTTCTTTGCAAGTAGGTATCCATTTATAGATAGCTTCTTGGTTAGGGGTGAGGTGTTAATTGTAGGTGTTCTCACAAGTCTCTATTGTCATACAACTAGTTGTTGGGACTGAGGTCTTTTTTAAAGTCACACCATGCTTTACCATCACTTTGACACCTCCCTAAATCGTACACATACAACCCCAACTTTGGGTTCTCTCTCAGTAAAAGGGGTATATACCCAGTCAACAAAAATCAAGGGAACTCTCCCAAAAAGCAATTTCAGCACTTTAAAATCACCTGGGTCTTTTTGGGGTTTGGTTTTGCTTGGGTTTCGTTTTGTTTAGAAAGTAGTTGCTACCATTCATAAAATATTTTAGCATATGTGGAATAAGAGATAAGCTTGCAGTATTCATCCACTGAATTAAGGTAGAAATTAAGATACAAATGAGTTTGAATGTGTGATAGAGTGAAATCACTTGCCCAACCTTGATGGTTCTTAGACCAACCTTTGATGGCTCATTGTGTTTTATTCCCTGTTGAGAATTCCACAGGAGTAACAGAAATGGCCTCAGAAGGACATACAATCATAAAAGTATGCAAGTTATGACAACACACTGGCAGCCTCCTTAACTCCAGAAATAAAAGGAAGCTCTTTTGGGGAGTAGTGTCCTTAAATCTCTTTCAAAATAAAAGCATGTATCCCAAGCTTAGGTTTATTTACAACTTTGTACACACCAACTACTCTGCTGACTTGTACATAGTAAAACACTTATATATAAAAAATCCCCCCCAAAATGAGATGAAAATAAATTTTGAGTCAAATATTCCTGCTGTCAATAAATGAGTTAGTAATACCCTACTGCATACCAACTTAAGTATTCTTTCACTGGGGCTTATGGTTCGGTTGCATCTTGCCACAGAACTCAGAGCATTGGCAAAACCTGAAAATCTCAGCAATAGTACACTAAACTCCACATAAAAAATAATCCCCAACATTCTGTAATGGAAGAACTATGTTTAGGTAGGAAATCATCCTTGAAAAGGATTTTTCAGTGAGAGTCCTCCATTATGAAGATTTGGCCAGTCACACCCAGGAGCAGCAGCATCCCTCCACCTGGCATCAGCTTTCAGGGAGCAAGAATTCAGTACCCACAAACAATGTGTTGCTCTCTGTCACAGAGAGGTAGAGGCCTGGGCAGGGACAATGTGGAGGGGAAATGCTTCTAGAAACATACTGCTGTATTCAAATTCATGTTTATGCCCCATGTTTATGTCCATAAACCATCTATGTATCTGGGTCTTAGATTCCTTAAATCTTCAATGAGAATAAAAATATGTATCTGTTATACAGTTAAAAATGCAAAGATGGTGATGAAAGTGTTAAGTTGTAAAAAGTTATATAAATGTAAGAATAAATAAAAATTTTCCTATTTATCACCTCTTTAAAAACTAAACTAAAAGATAATAATGAAAGAGCACATACTCTGTACAAATGAAGTATTTTTGTCACAGACTGTGCAGTGTGCTGACTAATCACCTCTATTCCCAATTTCAACCCTGCAGGGCATACCCTGGTGTAACTGACAGATGCTCCCTCCTGTGGACTCTGTGCAGCAACTGAAATGTTCTGTGTATGGGAGATATATATATCCCAGTGGCACAAGTGAGCAGGAGGACAGGCCTGCTGGAGGCTGGGAGGCAGGGGGCTCCGGAGGTCACAGCATCATCTCCTGACTCTAGAGGACTCAGGCAGACACAACAGAAGGACTGAGCAACTGCTTCAGTAGCAGTGATGGTGTTAAGAGTTATGCTCTGAAAGCTCTGGGGCCCTGCAACCCAGTCTAAAGTCCTTAGTGTCCAGGAAGTCAGGGCTGTCCTTCGTGGGCTAAGTCATTGACGATGACTTACACAAATATCTTTTAAAGCTTCAAAATTTATTGCTGTACATTTCCTCGTAGCATTGACTATGGAAATAGTGCAAATATTTATTCTGAACTCTATAGCATTTGAAAGACCACAAAGCTTTTGATATCTTTTGCAATCATTTATGAAGATCTATATGAAACTTGTATTATTTTTAAAATTTAAACATTATGACATTCAAAGAGATTATATAATGCTTCTAGAGGAAAAAATTTTTTCTGGAAGCCATAGGGCACAATCTGTCTTGATAAAACTTGTTTTTTAACTGCATGAGTCTTTATTCACTCACAAAGTCATTCAACAAATTCTTAATGACAAGCACATTTCCAGGCATTGTTCAAGATCCTGGGGAGGGCTTAAAGATGGAAGGACACCAGCTCTGCTTTGATGTTGATTACAGGTCATACTAGAGACAGACATGCAAAACATTTTTAACAATACAATAAAGTGCCTCCACAGAGGTATTTATGAAATACAGTGAGAACTTGGACAAGAGAAAGAGCATCTGCCTGGAGAATCAGGGCCACAGCATGGAAGAGACAGCCATTGGGCTGACACCTGTGACCAGGAACTTGTCATGTAGACAGGCAGGCAAAGGGAACAAGAGGGGCGCAGACACCAAATCCCAGCAGAACATCAAAGCAAGTGGCTTTTCTTGAGGTGAAAGGCAATGGGGACAGTAGCAGGGTGAGGCTACAGCTACAGGATCATTTAGAGTCTTTTGACCATTCTTCCTTTTTTTTTTTCTGTTTTGAAACAGATTAGGTGCTTGTCTGACTACGTGCAATCCAAGCTAAGTTCTGGGGCTGTACCAGGGAACAGCCTTGCTCTCAAGGAGCTTACATTCTACTAAAGAGACAAAGAATCAACAAATCAAATACATATTTCAGAATTTTCTATAGAGAAATAGGGTACTGGAAATAAGGCTACAAAGACAGGGCTACTGACAAACACCTCTCAAAAGCAACAGGGATGACAGTGACAGTGTTTTCCTGAGTGCACCCACTAAGTGCCAGGCATTGTACCAAACACCTTGCAAACAGCATCTCGAGGAATCCTCACAACTCTATGAGGTAGGTATTGTTATTACTGTTTCACCAAGGAGGAATAAACTCAAGGAGACCGAGGGCCCTGACATGTCACACAAAGGCCAAGTCTAGGATGAGACACAGGCGCTCTAACTGCAAAATTCACATTCTGCCATTTTGAACCTGCATTTAAAGGCTAGTGAGGAACTCTGAGCAGGGAAGGGGCATGATCACCTCTGCTTCTTTAGAGAATATCTCTGGAGACAAAAGCAGGGAATAGAGAGGAAAACAAGGGATAGTGAACAGTTTGGGGGAAAGGAAGCTATTCAAAAGTCCAGAAAGAGGGAAGAAGGTTCCTGTGAACGAAGTGGTTGTGGAAGGAAGGATGTGAGGGGTGTGGTTAACTCGGTACTTCTAGAACACTGACAGAGGCTACAAACAAGGGAATGAGCAACATCCAAAATCATTCCTGCATTTCTGTCTTGTCCAGCTGAAGCTGACTTTGAGCCAACTGAAAAGTCCAAGATGGTGATTGGTTTATGGTGATATAATAATGAATTTAATGTTGGACATGTCTATGGGTATACTGAGAACATCACAGCCTCATGTGATGGTCACTAAGACATCACTTTATAATGGCTTTTACACCTTGTTTCTACCTGAGCAAAGTATACAAGGAAAAACTACCAAAGCTTTGTAGTATGTACACTGTCAGTTTGCTCTCAAAATGTCTGTTTAAAAAGTTTGTATCATGGGTTGGATTGTGCTGTAAAAAGAATTATGATTGCCAAGATATGATACCAAGAAGTGGTAGCATGCAAAAAGTCAGGGTCTTTGATAGGAGGAGAACAACTTTTGGAAAGTCATTCTAATAGCAGTACTAGCTCTTTAAGGGATTATCAATGTTAACTCTAACACACTTACCCAGAGTCACTCTGATGTGCCCCTGGCAGTTATCATCTGGCTATAATACTCCCAGAACCTGCAAATCTGACCACTCATCTACCAGCAGGGATGTTTCAAATAAACTGGGGTCCTAAGGCTCAGACATAAAAACTTAATAAAATCAGAAATTCCAACAAGTATTGTTAATGTTTGGCAATGATGTTTCAAAAGCAGAGCAGCCTAGACTCAGCCAGTCATGCAGCTTTGACAATCCTGATGCTCCCTCCTTCCCTGGGAATGAAAGGGCACTGGAGGTACTGGTAATAAAGGGTATAGGTGACACAGATTCATAGATGGTCAGTCACAACCTAGACCACATTACTTCGGGTCTAATTTTATTTTGTTCTATATTTTGTGCTGGGACCTGGACGTAGGGACTCATGCATGCTTAGCATATGTGCTCATTTAAAATGAACATGAATACAGCACAGGTCCAGTACATAAACACATAAACTGTACCTACAGAGCCACATTATTTTGAATCCATTTTTCATAATTTCCTTATAGCCACTCCCTCTTGTCTTTGGCTCAGATCAATTTAAGTATGTTTTAATTTAAAAACTCACCAAATAATTTAATGCCAGTTTTAATAAATAAATATCAAGCTATATCAGTGGTAATAAAGTTAGTTTCTAATAGAAGAAAAATTAATAGTTTCGTGGGATACTGATTAGTAAAGCATCACAATGTAGCTCATTAAACAACTTTGGGAGGCTGCCTTTCATGGTGGGAGAGGATCTCAAAGGCTCTATTGACTTAGTAAGCTTAGTGGCTATTAGAAAGGGAAAACACTCTAGTCAAAACAAGTGTAGCTTCAGGCAGCACCTACAAGGGGGTCTTGTATACCTAACTCATGTCTTAGGGAAGAAAGAGCCTTACTTTGTAGCACTATTCAAAGTACTAGCCACAGGCAAGAGAAGAAAACTGTATGGTAGGCGACCCTGTGAAACTCTGGTGAGGCAAGTCCTGTGAAGAGAAGCCTGCAGGCACACTGCAGTACACCAGCAACTTCCCACCACCTCCATTTCCAAGCAAAGGCCCAGGGTCACATTTGAACATGGATTGGGAATGCTATCCAGGAGCTATTCCTGCATGTGTTCTTTAACAGAAGAAGTTCCAATCAGTCTGTGAATATAGTCATTTATTTGTCTTTACAGTGATGATGGAAGAATGTACAGGTATCTTCTTTCAATAAAGTATAAAAATCTGTTTATATACAGAGAAGTCACAATAATCTTTAGTTGGGAAACTTATTTGGTACTCCTGATCTGTTATATTAAAACTGTGGGGGAAACAAATATCTCATGTAAGTGCTACATTTCCAGTAGATTGCACCTGGCATCAGAAGCTCCACTTCATTTTAAGGGTCCTGCTTGATATTATAAAAGACTAATTTTAAGTCCTAGGACTCAAAATAAATGTCATTTGGAACAATAGATATATACATCAAAAATACATCTAGAAAGGCATTGGTTAGTGCTATTAAAAAGCTCTATGTGCTCAGGTACACTTTTTTCTTACAGGCGAAACCCGGTGGAAATGTTTTAATTCCATTTCTAGCAATTTGCTCTTGGGGAAGTTCAGTTGAAAGTTACCTGTGAAGACAGAAGAACAATGATTTCTTAGGTGAAAGGTCAGTAAGACTCACTTTGAATCCCATCTTTACAGTCCTGGTAGAACACTGAGCTCCATGACTGGATGGGGATGGCTGAACACTGATGATTTTTAATACCCAGTTCACTGTCAAAAATCATATATATTATTGCTTATATAATATTTCTTCTGATCTACAATAGCTAAAACAGCATAAAAGGGAAACTAAAGGGGCATGTAAATAAAATATCCTAACAGACAACAGCCAAACCCAAACATATTTTTGAGAAAATTCTACTTAATAATGATTTCTTATACTTCCACAGTGATTGACTTCACTTTATAGTCTTTGCAGATGTGCTGGAGTGTTCTCTGATTACCAGAATGAGATGATGCTGTGCAACTGCGAACTGAACAATTTGTGTCTTTAATACAGTTCATTCACAGTGGCAAGTTTCAACACATTTGTGTTTATCACCATCTCCTTTTCAAAAATCTTCCTAAAATGCTTGATAACATGGGTACTCATCTATAAGTGTAAGATTAAGTATTACAGAAGATCTTGGCATGTTAATTAAATAAATAACCTAAATAAACAAATGTGTGTCATTCTTGCATATATAGAATATTAGAAAAAGCACCAATCTGAGGAGGCTAGCATGCTGAGAAAACCGAAGGTTAGAAGACTCCATCTGTTATGAGCCATGTGAAGATGGACTGCCCCACCTGTTATCTAGCTATGAGGTAGAGCCCCACCTCTTGTACACATAAGGAAGAACATGGAATCAGATTGTGAAATCATGCTCCAGGTTCTTAAAGACTTTGTGTGCATACAGGGTAAACAAGGAGGTTATGTGGATGTAAATTTGGATGCTTAAGAAGTATTCTAAGTCTACCACAAGCTACAAGTCTGATGGCCTGGTCTAATAACAATGCCTTGTTGAGGTCAGAATATAATATTCGTAAGTCTATGCTTATTGAACATATAAAAATAATGGCACTTTTAAAGAATTAATTAAAATTCAATCACTCTTCCATACTCAGTTTGTTACTACTGAGATGCATGTACATTATGCGAGGCAATGAGCAGGTGCCAGCTCCCATCCATAGAGGGGTGCCTTAATACTTGCTTGCTGGCCAGGCATTGGTGGCACACTCCTTTAATCCCAGAACTCCGGAGGCAGAGGCAGGTGGATCTCTGTGAGTTCGAGGCCAGCCTGGTCTACACAGCAAGTTCCAGGACAGGCTCCAAAGCAATACAGAGAAACCCTGTCTCAAAAACACTTCCGTGCTACTATAAGCTGTCTGAGTGTTTTGCCCAAGCAATTTAGAAGGTAAGCACCAAGGAAGCAAAGATCTAGTTTTGTCTTGGCTACAGGACTCCTGACTGCCTGTGTTGATTTCAGGAGTAAATTTTGAAAGAGCAGAAAACAAAACAGAAACAGAACTAACAAAAGAGATGACATCTCAGATGACATCTTGACAAATGGCCTAAAATATGGCATGAGAACAACAGCCAAGCAGACTCATTCCCTCACTGGCTCTAGATACACTGTGGGCCAGGGCTTCAGACCACAGGAACATGCTCCAGTCCTCTCTCTCTCTAAGAGACATAACACATACTGAATGAACTCATCAGATTCCTGAAGTGCAACCTCTCAGCCTGGAAAACAAAGTGCAAAACATAAACACAGTGTCTCTGTACCCTCAATGAGTAAATACAGGTTTAAATAGGACTAACCCAGATTCCCCCAGTAAGGAAATAAAATACTTAAAACTGGACTGAACTGGATCTAAAGTAAATGGATAGTCAAGAAATTACATGACTGGATGTTTGCTTTCCCTGGACAGGTAAAGAGCAGACATTATAGTTACTACTTGGTTGCAATGCCATCGTGGTATTGGGCACGATTAAAGTAAGGGGAGGCACTCAAGGGAAGGGAAGGTGGTGCTGGCAATTAAACCCATCTTCTCTCAACTCCCTACTTGTGCTCTGCTCCTTTAGTGAATAGGCCCCCCAGTTAGTAGCTCCAGGGGAAACCCATTCTTCCCTCTTCTGTCTCAAGCTCACTCTCAATCAGCCACCAGTCAGGATGATTCTACCACCAAACATGTCTCAGAACTACCCTTTTCTACTTGCATGTCCTGTCACCTTCAGAAAGTCACCACTGTCCCTTATTAGACTACCACAGCAACTTCTTAACTGGTCTCCCTGCCTCCAAGCTTTCTCTACTCCAAGCCAAATAAGCAACTATGATCACATCTTCTGGGAAAAGTTCTGCACTATGACTCATGGGTCTTCCTGATTAGGCCTGCTGCCCAAACATTCCTCCCTGCTCCCTAAGCAACAGGAAGTCTACTTTCCAACCTCTGATCTTCTCTCTGTAGAAGCCAACCTTCTCTCTGCTAACCCTTTTAACCAAGCCACTTTCTACCTGTGCTCCGCTTGACTCAATTCTGCTTGCCTTTCAGGAATGAGGCAAACGACCCTTCCTCACAGTAGCTTTGCTGACCTTTCACATCATAGTCTGCTCTGCTGGGTCTCCCTCTGACTTTGGTTTCATGAGGGAGCAAGCCATTGGCATAGGGGAGGCAGAAATCAAAACAAATCTTGGCAAAACATAAAAGAGAGGCTGAAAAGCAAGATGATACATTAAAGCCACAGAGTGTGAGTACACACATAAACAGAGCCCACATTTGCATCTTCAAGGTAAATTCATGTTATACTTGTCAATGCTCTTCCTGTTCTGTCTGTGTCTACCATGTAGTATGAAGAATCGACTAAAGGGTAAGATTTTGCTTATCTTACTGCTATAATTCTAAGGAAGGCATAGCATCCTGCAGAAGGCAACAGGAGACCAGCAATTTCCAGGAACCCAAGAGTCCTTTTCTCCTTCCTGTTTTCTCTCAGGACACCATAGGCATCTTTTTCCATTGATTAAAACAATATGAAGTAGACTAAAGATCCCTTCACGTGGCTACTATGTCAAGAATGTCCTCACCAAATCAGGACAGATGTGATAACTTCTGAGTCATTAAATGCAGAGGGGTCACATGAAGGACCCATGAGGGGAACAAGTACACTACTGAGACACAAAGGGAAACCAACAAGAAAGCAAACACCTTCCTTCTGCCTGTCTCTGCACTGGTGTTTGCTTACCTGATCATATTCTTAAGCGTCATCTCCACTGTCCATATCAATGTCTACCTCCTCTGTGTCAGCAGCCCGGGACAGGATGTCTGCCATCAGTGCTTCTTCCAATTTCTTTCGTACTTGTTGGACTCGCTCTTCCTGTTTCCTTTTCAAAATTGGAAGGAAATGAAACTGAAAATTCAGTAAGTAATAAAAATGAAACCACGCTGAGTGTCGCCCCATCACTTAGAAAAAGCACAATTTCTTAGACTTCCCAAGTGCTGCCTCTATACACCCAAACCAAAGACTGAAAATTTCAACAGAAAAAGGTTTAAAGAATAGCTAGCTGTTCAAGGGTAGTTATCTCTGGTCTCAAGAGATTCTGGAAGGAAGAGATGAACTTCCGTGACCTTTTCTTCAGCTTCATGAATTTCAAGTGTGGGACAATTTGGAGTGAAAACTTAAGAAATAAGCAGAAATAACTTGTAAGCAAAGATATGAGAGGAAGATAATATGGAAAAGGAAGGGAGAACAACTTCCTAGGTGAAGCGTCAACAGAGACATGCTAGAGGCACAGCAGGCTGGGCTTGCTCTGCCATTCTGTGGCTGAGTCAGGAGAGAGCAGTACTGGGAAGCCAGGTCCACACAGAACAGCCAGGACTACCAAAGGCCATGACTGGGGACAGACACCAAAGAGCATCTATCTCTCCTACTGAGATGAGCCGAGGAGCCCAAGACCATTATCATGAGCTTCTCTAGCTTGGTGACAGCAAGATGACCTCAAAAGTGACAACAGTTCCACATCATAAAGAAGACCCTAAACCATTAGATGAAAAACAAAACCCAGGATAAAGAGGCTACTATAATGTTCTATAGCTCGGTGAAGTACAGGAGTCGGGGAGGATGAGAGCAGCTCCCTGAGAACGCAAGGAAACGGACATCTAAAAGCAAGTAAGGAAACCAAAGTGAGAAGTAGAGAGACAAAGAAAGAGGTGCAGGGGCTAGCTCCATAGAGAATAGACCATGCCCTCCTGTGTGAGAAAACAAGGGATGATGAGATGATGCAGAAGCAGAATAAGTGAAGGAGACACAGTAACAAGGAAAATGTGGGACTGCACAAAAGAAAGAAAAAAAAAAAAAAAGGTGGTTCCTTCCCATTAAGGCAGACAGCCGTGTGCAAACCTGGGACAGCAGACAGGGAGAGGAAACATTCTGAGGACTCCATCAGATCCCTGGGAGACAAGCCAGCTGTGGAGTCCCTTCTGTTCTAAAACCCAGGACTGAATGGCACTACATCCAAGGTAAGGAAGGTAATAACCACCTATAGTCATGAAAATGCTGTGCATTTCTTTATGAAAAGAATTAGCACAAAGGATTCCTAAGAACAGACTTCCAGTTCCTGAGTGAAGTTTCAAATCAGGCAGGCAGGAGGAAGGCAGTGCGGGGTCAATCTGACCTTTGTAGTCTCTTCCCATTAAACGAAACCTGAGTTCAGCAAAAGCTCATGTAATGGAGCAGACTCCAGAAGAAGAATTTTATTTCTCACATAGTTTGTCTCCTCTCTGGCCCAGTGACTTGAAATTTATGGTAAATGACATATCAGTCACACTGGCAATCTCACTCCTAACAACAGAACAGGATAGGCACAAATGCCAGAATGACCCATCAGGAGGGGGTGGGCGTGGGGGTGGGGCACACTGCATTTTGTAAAGATGTCTATCTTGAGCTCTATTATCTGTCACTGAGTTTTTTTACTTTGAACATGACTTCCTGCTTTATACAACAAGCCTGCTTTCTGTAGGGGTGGGCAGAATTGTGTGATGTTCTCCAAGAGTCCCCTCATGTCCCATATATACTCCCTGTATAATTTCTCCCAGTAAGGGTGATGAAATTTGTGGAAATGATGAGATAGCACTCTATAATTGGTTACTAATCCAAGAATCATTTATTAATCACAAGAAAGCTGAATCTAGTGAACCTAACCCAGTCAGAAGTGTCCTGAAAGAAAACCATGAGGGCACACAGAAACCACGTGTGGGAACTGCAGGCAACCCTTAAAAGGACAGGGCAGCCCTTGTCCAGCAGTCAACAACTGAACAGGGGAGGGGTCTCAACCCTGCAGCACACTATGAAGTTCATATCAAGTGTCTGAACTTAAGAGTCCCACACTCCAGAAGGAAGGTGGTCCAAACATCACTGATCTCAGCCTACTGAGGCTGAGCAGAGCCCTGGCTGTCCAATCACAGGACTATGAGCTTGTGAATGACTTCAGCTGTGATTATGAGAATGCTACTAAGTATCAGAAAACAATTACACTCATGATTGAAAATATTACAAGTGTGCTTAAGAGGTACAGTTAATGCTGAGAGTTTTAGCCAAGTGCTCATGAGGAAAGCAAACACACTACAACTAGAATGACAGAGGATTAGCAGGCCCCTGTGCAAGAGTGAGATCTTCAGTTAGAAGCTCTGCAGAAGCAAACACCAGAGGCAGCTAGTGGAAGAGCAGCAAGTCTACTCATGTTCACGTCCTCTGAAGCTGTGCCAATTCAACAAGGAATGATACTTAATAATTCCTGTTACACCAGTCACATCAAACAATTTGTTAGACAACTAGCCCAAATCCCAGTCGAGATTTAAGACCCCTCTACTATCGAAAGGTCTACTGTTAAAGCCATTGGCATTCCCAGTACCCCACTTCAAACCCAAACAACTTGGTGGAAATTCTGTTCACTCTCTCTGTGTTTATACCAAGAATGGGAAAAAAAAAAAAAAAAAAAAAAAAAAAAAAAAAAAACCTCGTTTCCCAGGTAATTATCTTCCTCAAGGTCACAATGATCCACAAAGCAACCTCATCTCTTTCTTTGATTTTTATGTTTTGTTTTTTAAAATTCTTCAAAAAAAGTTGATTGCAAATTTCAAGAAACCACAGCATATGAATACAACCTTGAACTCTGTTCTCTTTTCAAAAGAGATTATTTTAAAGCTCAAGAATGGTTTCCCAATTATAAACCTAGCTAGACTCATACATTTAGGAACATTTCCATATCAATCTTTTACAGACTTAGATGGAAACAAATACAAACAGAAAACTATTTTAAATTGGATGATTCCAAACTGCCATCTGCTGGTTTCATCTAGAAATGATACTCCAGGAAAACTGACTTAGATTCAAATAGAAACAGTGAAGTACACATACACACTGCCATGTTTTTAAAAGCAATGCAGTAGACTGAGGCATCATTATCATCAATACAAAATGATGGTACCAAATTTCAAAAGTTCCAGAAAGTAACCTCATTATGATCTTACTATTCAGTTTGTTACTTCTCTGACATAATAGTTTGCTTATACATCAGGGTGTTGTCAATCCAAACCAGGTTTTCCTTTTACAGTTCTTGCTAAACACCTGCTTTGTGGCCCAGCCCTAGAAAGAATGAAAGATAAGCCGGGCATTGGTGGCACACGCCTTTAATCCCAGCACTCGGGAGGCAGAGGCAGGTGGATCTCTGTGAGTTCGAGACCAGCATGGTCTACAAGAGCTAGTTCGAGGACAGCCTCCAAAGCCACAGACAAACCCCGTCTTGAAAAAAAAAAAAGAAAGAAAGAAAAAGAAAAGAAAGCATGAAAAATATTTATAGAGGTAACTATGTTCTCTCTTATTCCTGACTCTGTTTACCTCTGTGCTCTGTCTTTCTCATTTGTTTCCCATCTTGCTCTACTGTATGAGTATGTGTGTATATGCGTGTGCATGTGTGGATCTATGTGTGCAGGTGTGTGGGGGATTGTGTATTTATGTGTGTGTGCAGGGATGGATGTGTGTCTCTGGAACAATTCAAATATTTACATGTAACAATAAAGCAGATATAAGTAAACCCCTACCTGAGCTTGAATGAAATAAATATAACTAAATTGAACTTTAAAATGCAACTGAGCCTTAAGGCAATGAGGATATCTATCACCTGCTCTAAAGAGGGGCCAGTTTGCAGACAAACCAATAAACAAGGAATCACAAAGGCATGGTGAAAAACTAAATGGTGTGGTTTGGGAACAGAACACCTGCCTTGAATGCTAGAGGCCTGGGTTTCAATTTCAAGCACCACAAGAGACAAATCAAAACTACAAAGACACTCCATAAAAGGCCTGAGGAATGAAAGGGGCTCATTAGAACAGGGCTCCAGAGGAACAAACTGGAAAACCACTGCCTTGAAAATATGATGAATCTGCTGACAACATTCTTGTGGCGATCACTCTGACACAAATCCTACTTTCAAGAATATTTTTCTTACATAGATCCTAATCACATTCCATTCATTCAGAAAAGCTCTGTGTCTTAGTTAGAGTTCCTATTGCTGTGATGAAACATCATGACCAAAAGTAACTTGGGGATAAAAAGGTTTATTTATACACTTCCGTATCACAGTTCATCACTGAAGGAAGTGAGGGCAGGAACTCAAATTGGGTAGGAACCTGGAGACAGAAGCTGATGAGGAGGCCATGAAGGGGTGCTGCTTACTGGCTTGTCCTGATTCCTTGCTTATCATGATTTCTGAACCCAGGATCTCCAGCCCTGGGTGGCACTGCCCACAGTGAGCTGAGCCCTCCCACATCTCAGTCACTGCCCTCCAGGGTTACCTACAGCCTGATCTTACAAAGGCATTTTCTGAATTTCGATTCCCTCCTTTCAGATGACTCTATTTTGTGTTAAGTTAGCATAAAGCTAGCCAACACTCTGTAAAACCCAAAATATGATTTCTGACAAATTCATCCCTTATAATAGGGGATTATTTTTTTAATCTAAAAGGCTTGGAACCAAAAGAAATTTACTTTTTTTTTTTTTTTTTTTTTTGGAGGATTTGCCTACACAGAGATTTTTTGGATATGAGACCTCAGGCTAAACACAAAGTTTACTTATGCTTCACACACACTTTATCCACTTCCTGTGAGGTAATTTCCATGGCATTTTTAATAGCTCAGCACATGAAGCCAAGTTTCATAGCATTAAGCAGTTCATTTACGGTATCATATCAGACATCAAAAGGCTTCAGATGTTGAACTTAGTTTTAAGTTTTTAATATAGGATAATCAACTGTACTACCTGTGACACTGAACATAAGGCTTTTATAGAATTTACCTACAGGCAAAACTGTTTAAAGTTGTATTGAAATGCCTTACCTAATGTCTTCATCTGTGACAATGAAAGCTTTGCAGAGGGGTTGAGATGTGTTAAGCCAGACAGCAGGGTTCTTTTCCACAGCCGCAGAGACTTGTCCGGTGATTGGTGCAGAGCTTGTGTGCAGAGCACTGGCCACAGCAGATAGAAGGGTCTCATCATTACTCCCAGGACCGACTCCTGCAGTGAGAAAACAACAATGCTGAAGGGGAAATGCTTCTGAGCCAGTGGGCCGGCCACTGCCTAACATAACCAGTATTCTTATGCTCACTTAGAGTCATACAGGTAAACCTAACACCTAACAAAGCAACAAAGAACAACACATATCCATTTAACAGTCACTATACACCAAAGACCTGACATTAAACAGTGACAAAACAGCTAAGAACTTTAAACAAAACTTCAGTTTTAAAATACATTTCTTAAGGCCGTAAACTTTTAAAAAGTTATGCACATTTTCTCAAGGAGGATAAACTACTTAAATAATCTAAAACTCTGTAAGATCACTATGCTATACTCAAGTACCCGTACTAACATAGCCTGGATCAATTTCTTCCTATAGCTTTTAATATCAATTTCCAGAAGTGTCTCTATGTTTATTAACTTTGTTCTGAGGCTTCATGGAATGTCAATGCAAGCATGGCATACCCAAAACTTAATCAGACATTCAAATAACCAAAAAAAGGTTAAGATTCCCAGAATCAGTGCAAACCCTCATGCATGTAGGGGCCTCTCACCACAGCAAATTTAAGGGAACTTATCAAAGTTCTGGATTTATTTAAAGCAGTAATTTCTAAGAAAATACAAGTATGAGATAATAACACAGCTGTACATTTGGAAGATTTTTGAAAAATCTATACTAAGTCAAGATTGAAGACTGACATTCTAGTCCTTGAAAAATAATGCAACTCTTGAATGAGGCATAACCATATGAAATGACAGATAGACTGGCCACTGAGTCCCCTACCCCAGAATCCACTAGGAAATTTCACAGGCCACAGTGTATTCCTACTACAACTTACAGCAGCGGTTTGTAGAGATACAGGAGATTTTGGAGTTGTTCTTTTAGTGTAAGAAGATAAGAGAAAGAAAATTCTGGGTGAGATGCTGCTACTTAGGAGGCAGGAAAACTTGGGGAACCCTTTGTTCATCTGTAGTTAGTGCTAAAAACAGCACACAGTTTAAAGGAGATGAGGAGGCTAAGATGGAGCCAAATGTTCACATAGAAGAGAAAGAAATGCTAGGTGACATACTATTCAGAAACATCCCTATGACATGTTTGCCATGTATGTTTTCCCTCAGTTTATAACACAAGAGACAGGCCATCCAGCCAAGCACATTGTCCCCCAAAGCAAAGGCCTGCTGGTACAGGTCAATTATGAATGCACAGTACCTAATTCCAGTGCCTGGCACACAGTATGTACTTAATAAGCATCTATTCAACTAAACTTAGATGTTACCTTGAAGGCCTTTGGGTAGCTCCATGGTTTTTATAATTTGTTCTGTTACATCCGATGCACTAAGTCCTTGCAGTCTCTTCTCCCAGAAAAGCTGTAAGGCAAAATACCAGTTAGTTACGTATTTGATGCTTCTGAATGGTGCAATGCAAGTCATTTCAGTAGTTTCCTACGGTTTTCTCATTTTTTTTCCTTACAGCAAGCTAAATTAAACTCCAAACAAGAATTTTTCAACACATCCTAACTCCTTCAGATTAAATTACTCAAAAAGTGTTGTTTTGATTATGTGAACTCAAGTGTTACAATATTACAGGTTGTTTTGTGTTACAAGCTATATAAATTGTTCATAAAGTATCTTCAAAAGAATGTAATGATTTGAAATTTTAAAAATTCATTTGGCATAAAATGCTAATGTTAAAATTTAACAGAGAAAGAACAATAATATCCAATATGTTTATAGAAACATGATTTTCCTAAGACAAATGCATGTTTAGCCTTTTGGTACACTTTAGAGGGGAAATACTATACTCATTGTTGATATAAATTTTTCCAAAACACCTTAATACCAGTCATGAATTGCTTTCTCCCTGTTGCACAAGTCCCTGGGTCACCTACCCACTCAGTGGTCCCAGAACACTGTTCTGGTGTTAGTGAGCACTAAAGACTCTCCCTGCCCTGAGGTAGACAATTGTCGACTCAAACACAACAGCATACTTTACACTATATACTTTTGGGTTTTATTCTTATGTCTCACTGAATGTGTCCAGCATGCGGCATATTTTCTGAGTTCCTATCACATACTATTCTTGTCTTGTGGATGCATATCCTGCTTCTTTTTTAATATATATTACATTTACTACAGACAAGGAAAAAACAAAGAATTCTATAAGACTCTCTTCCTTCCTTTAATCCTAGATAACAGGACCTGTTGCAAAGTTGGTGTTGAATTTGTGTAATGAGCAAAAATGGAAGCAACAGAGCTGAGGCAGTGAAAGACACATGAGCCAATGTGGAAATTCTAGATCCACCACCTGTGAGATGGACAGCCTTGAGCTTGCATCCCTTTTACAGCTGGGGAAGCAACAGCTATCACACAAGATTACTGTGGAGAGTAAGGTAACATATGTCAAGAACCTATCATACATAAGTCATAAAACTTACTATATTTACTTCGAGCAAGATTTAGCTACTTTGGGGGCCTTGGGGAGTTTAATATAGTAAAGTTATCAGATAACCACCCATCAGACAAATGAGAAGATATGGTAGTATAATTCTCCTTCTGGCAGAATAATATGTGTTTATAATAACCTCAAAACTAGCACCGAGTAACTTCCAACAGAATGCCCTAAAGACCTTTTGTATAGTTATATTGTTACGTGGTCTTACATATGCCTGCAAGTAATGGTCTCAGTAGAAAATGTAGCCAATTAAGCAATCAATCAATACTAGGAAGATGGAAGTATAATAATTAGGAGTTCAGTGAAAGTATGGTAACTATCATAAACATCCTGTGAAATCCTTTCTGCGTTCTATTTATGCTCCCCAAACTCTATGTTGTATTTTTACTATCCTCAGTCAGTTTATAATTCACCATCACTGCAGAGAGTAGGGAGGGGGAAGTTTCTTTTGCTCAATCAATGGTTCTCAACCTTGCTAGTGGTGCAACCCTTTAATATAGTGCCTCATGTTGTGGTGACATCCAATCACAAAATTATTTTTGTTGCTACTTAATAACTGTAATTTTGCTACTGTTATTAATCATAATGCAAATATCTGCTATGCAGTACATCTGATATGTGGCCCCTATGAAAGGGTTGTTCAACCCCAAAAGGGCTCATGACCCACAGGTTGAGAACAGTTGTCCTAAATGTTTCTCCAGGTCTTCATGAAGTTCAGGTGTTTACTAGGACTAGATTATGTTCATCTGGCGTTTTCCTCAGTTGATTCATGTTCAACAACAGTAATATTCAAATCACATGTCTTTCCAAATCTGTAAGTTGGCCTGGTTCCCTTTCTGTGCTGTGATAAGATATCCAGACAAAAGCAACTTGAAGAGAGAGAGAAGGTTCATTTAGCCTCCAATTCTGGGTTACCATCCTCATGTCAGGGAAAGTCAAGGCAGGAACTTGAAGCATTAGTCACACCCACAAGGAAGAATAGAGAATGGATGCTTGCCTACCTCTAGGATTTAGCTTTCTTTTTCTCCACTCTTAATATAGTTCAGAGCTCTCAAGCCAAAGGAACGGTACTGCCCACAGTGAACTACATCCCACATCAGTTAACATAATCAAGACAATCATCCACAGATATGCACACAAAAATGATCTAGACAATCAGATGTAGATAACTCTTGGGGAGTCTCTTCCCCAGTGATTCCAGATTGTTTCATGTTAACAAAACTATCAGAGGAGGCCCCATTTCTACCTAGCTACCTAGACTATCAATACATTTTGTAAACACTACCATTATCCTCAATTCTAACATGAAAATCTAATTTTACCTGCCTAATTCAATGATTTTCTCAACTTAATCTTGCTGCCTGCTATGACACCAAACGATCAATAAATATAATACTTAAGAGAAACCTGATTTAATAATTGGGTCAAGTCCCAAAATCAATGCACTACCACCTTGGGTTATTAAGTTCCTTTCTAATCCTTACCAATGAAATCCCTAAGTGCCTCTAAGATCTTCTAGTCACACTCCAGAATACTAAAAAATCAGCTCCCACATGAACATCACTTTCTATTGCTCCTGGTCTCCACAACAGCCTGTCAGATAAACAATCTGACTGTGGGGAAAATATTGGAAGGGATTAAATGTCACTCGTAAGAACTAAGTGTGGGGGACCGAATATGTGGGGTCCCAGGTTCTGGCTGTCAGCAGCGGTGGCAATTGTATTGTTAATTAACACCAGGCTGTACTGTCTACCTGGCCTGAGGGTAATATGCCTCTTATTTTGGAGCGAAGCAGGCTAGCGGAGAGGGAGGACAAAGGAGAAATGGTTGCCTCATGGTACTAGCATGGTGGTTAAGGGACACCAGAAAAGATGGTTAATAAAGGAATGGCTCTAGTTCCACAACATGGAACTGAGAGCTCTCTGAAGATGACAAGATGCCTGTGTTTGGTCTTTATCGCTGTGGGGTTGCTGGGAGCTTCCAGGTTCACACACCCCCACTCAGGTAGAACCTCATGGCTGTCGTGGGTTAAAGCTGAGACAAGCCGGGCCACGACAAATTGGCGCCCAACATGGGGCTGAGTACGGGACAGAAGCCATGGACACCACGAAGAATCCGGCAAGGCAGAGGCTTGGACACTGAGGAGAGATATTTGTCGTGGGCGAACTGGTTGGGGAAAAAGCACGCGAAGAAAAAAGAAGAAAGAAGTGGCCGAATGTGGTGAGTCAACAGCGTTAAGTCAGGAATAAAACTGTATATAATGGTAGAAATAAAAAACAGATATATGTAATATAAAATAGAAAGATGTCAGCCAGCAGCTGACGAAAAAAGGTAAAGCAGGTTATTTAACCCTTAAAATGATGGAAGATGGGCAAATAGAAAAATGTCAGCCAGCAGCTGACAAAAAAAAGGTAAAGCGAGTTATTTAACCCTTAAAGTAATAAAGATGGGCAAATGAGAGAATGTCAGCCAGCAGCTGATGAAAATAGGTAAAGCGGGTTATTTAACCCTTAAAATAAGAGAAAATGCACACAGTAGGTGTGAGACTGAAATGTTCAGTCAGGTGATAAAGTAGTAAAATGTAAGGTGTTAAACGCCGGAATGAAAAATGCAGGTAATTGTAAATATGAAACAGAAATACTAGCCAGAAGTAAAGAGAAGTAAGTTAGCCTTGAAAGTAAAAATGTATATAGATAGAGAAATCAGGCCAGGTAAACAGTACAGCCTGGTGTTAATTAACAATACAATAGTGGGCCGGAGTTTCCTGGCGCCACTGCTGCTGACAGCCAGAACCTGGGACCCCACATATTTGGTCCCCACAACTAAGCACCTGAAATGTCATCGATGGGCAATGTTGGAAGAAGCATTCTGGTCACTATGAGGTCTATGATTCACTGCATCTTCTTCTCTTAGGTCCTGGTTATTATGTATATTAGGGCATTAGTCAGGCACAACTGCCTGCACTTTATCTACCCTGGCCTTCCAAAGGGGCAAACATAACGGTGTGTCACAAAAGCCATTTCTTTTGTGAGATGAGCCACCACATATGTTTATTGAAAGTAAAACTAATCTAAAACACAACTGTATCATCTTTGCTTTTTTTATTTTGATTTTTTTAATATTTTGTTTATTTTATAGCATTTTTCTTCCCTTTTAATATTTATCTTCCTTTTTATTCTTTAATTACTACTCATATTTACAAATCCATCCCCCCATTCTCTCGCCCTCCCTCCTCCCATGTTCCCCACCAACCACCCCCCAATACACCTCCCAACTCCTCCCCAGGGATAGTGAAGTCCTCCAGGGGGGACCTTCAAAGTCTGTCATAACATTTGGGTGAAGGCCTAGGCCCTCCTTGCTGTATCTGGGCCGCAATAGTATCCCTCCATAGGGAATGGGCTCCAAAAGTCCTTTTGTGCTCTAGGGATAAACAGACTGTCTTGGCCTCCTAGCTGGCTCCCACAATCAGAGGGCTTGGTTTGGTCCAATGCTGTTTTCCCAGCTTTATGACTAGGGTCTCCATGCTATCAGTAGGTCAGGTCCACTGTTTCTACGGGTTCCTCCAGACCCATCTTGGCTCTCTGCTCATCCTTCCTCCCTCTCCACAACTGTATTCCAGTAATATATAGTTCAGTGCTTAGCTGTGGGTGCCTGTTTCTTCTTTGAACAGCTACTGGATGAAGGCTATAGGAATAGCAAAAGGTAGGCATCAATGGCATCCTCTCCACCACTGCCTGACTTCTTAGTTGGGGTCATCCCTGTGGATCCCCTAACATTTTCCCTATGGCAGACCTCTCTCCAAACCTGTACTGTCTCCCTCTGTCAAGGCATCTCCTTTCTTGCCCTCCTCTATTCCTCCCCTGTCTCAGTCCTCTTGTTCTCCTCCCCCTCCCCTTCTTCCCTTCCCAGCTCCTTCCTCTCCCCACCCCAGACTCCCACTTTGGTCAGGGATTCTTGTCCCCATCCCCTTCTTTGAGGAACTATACAATCTTCTCTTGGGGTCCTCTTTGTTTCCTAGCTCCTCTGCATACCACCCTGAATGCACCCGAGGTCATCTCAACTTTGCTTTTTAACTGCTGAGGTTTAACTTGGCTTTGGGGGATATGTTAACTTGTCTGTATAACAGTATCAAGAAGAGGAGGAAGAAACAGGAATCACAAGAAAACTCAAAACCACACACAATTCTGGAGCTTCAGAAACTGAGTTGCTAAAATATTTATCATTCTACCTGCCCACCACCCTGAGAGCATTAACTCATACTCTGAAAACATTTATATTCTTTGAGAAAGTCAGAAATATGGGGATCCACTGAGTCCTGAGTGGATGAGTATTGCTGACATGAGCATGATCATGTCAAAACCTCCAAGCCATCATCAGATACATGGAAATGCCAAGGCCTTCCCCAGGGCAAGCTCAGGAGAATGTCAAGGTCTTCCCCAGGGCAAGCTTAAGGGAATGTGAAGGCTTTCCACTGGTCTAGGCACCAATGTTGACAATGTGCAGAAAATATCAATCAGGATTTCATCCCCTCAGATGACTGTAGCCTGAGACTAGTTCCCTACAGAGACCTCCTTGCTACCAAGATTAACTTATCCATCTCCTCATTATGATGTATATGATAAACACACTGAATTTCTGGGCTGCCAGTTTGCTCCATCAGAGCAGACACGGCCTGCCCACCTCCTACCCCCATCTCTGCTTCCCTGTAAATGTGTCTATTGTTTCTTCATTCCCAGTTGCCCATAAGGTCAATCCCCAAGCTGTGCAGGTTGCAGCACAAAAAGGGGTGGTTTACAAGAAAAGGGCAATCAGAGAATCAGTTCCAGCTCAGGAAGTGCTCTTTGAGCACCCATCCTATGCACAGTATTTTGGTAGGTTCTGGGGTGTTCATATAATGGCTAAGGAGTTCTGTTTGGTGAAAATAAGACAAGGGAGACTGCAGAGACTGTAATAATGCTAACATAACATTAACCTCAACATCAGAGAATTGGGGAAGAGGTGGCTCTAAAAAACGTACAGGAATATTCTATAGCAATGCCTAACCATAGAAGTAGCTTAAGCATTAATCAGCATTCCTTAGTGGTTTTACACAGAGCAGTATATCCTAAAGTCTGGCTCTCAGAAACTCTGCTCTATAGGGCTGGGATTCATCAATTAATTGTTGGTTTTTGCTTTTGTTGTTGTTGTTGTTTTCTAAGACTCTTATGTGATTCTGATATGGGCATAAGAAGCCTAGTTTAAGCCGTGGTAAGAGAAGAGCAGTATCCACAGAGGGGTGATGTACTGTCAACATGACAATTGCACATTTTAGCCGCAGCTATGACTAAGGATAGAAAGCTCCAATTATCCTCTTCACCTCAGAGTCTCCTCCCATTAATTCTATGTAGGAAGATGTGTTAAAGTAGTCAAAAGTTAACTGAATGTTTAGGTATAAGAAAGGACTCACCCAAAGTTCATCTGTGACAGCACAACTATACTCAGTCACAGAACCTCAGTGGCATAGGGTGAACAGCAAGAGGAAACAACCAACACTTAGCGACCCACAGCCCAGCCCTGTGCTAAATGCTTTATTACAGTAATTTAGTGACTCTTTGCTGTACCATTTATGGATAAAGAAACTGAGGTCTGGAGGGGCTCAACAAGGAGTGAGAAATGCACCTAGAATTGCAAGAAGGTTAGGATAACTAAACAGTCCTGCTCCAAGCAACAAAAGGAGGAGGAGCACTTAGTGTCTGCTCTCCACTGGACCACACAGCACATGCCTTGTACTCCTCTATATGACTTCCAAGATGAATGATAGATTTATACCTGTTAATAAAGCTAATGAGTTAGTCTGAAACCTAAAGTATGGGATCCATTACCCACTACCTAGTACTTTAAAGTACTAAAGTACGGGATCCATTTAAGGAACCTACAGGCAAACCCTGTGCAAGTTGTGTCTGATGTCTGCCTTCTCCTTATGCAGAATAAAGAGGCCCAGGTGAGTGAGACTTTTAGCTAAAACTGGTGCCGAATTTTAGGGAGATAGCAAACTATTCTTTAGTTAGCTCACAAGATTTTTAAAAAATATTATTATAGTCTCTGCCAATACGCTTTCTTAGACCCAGATACAAATGCCAATCATTGAAGTCAACAAAATTTTCAGAGAATGGAAATTTCAAAGTAAGACTCTCCCTCTAAGAAAACATTCCCAGGAACATGATGCTGACAATGTATATGACTAAGTATTTCTTAGAGCAAGTGGGGATAAAGGGTGGCTCACTATGAACATGATCAGAGAGCTTCCAATTTTACTCTGTAAGAATACTGTTCTAGATTACCTATACCAACATCTATTTCTCATAACCATGGTAGAAAGAATCTGTACCAATTATACCATCATTTACATCTACAATTATATGCAATTTGGAAAATACTTGTGTCTATCTATATAGTGTTAAAATTTTACTTGCCATAAAAATACCTTCCATATTTACTCAGGACCTCATCTTGACACTCAACTTGGAAGATACAAATATCTAACTTTGAATGGCAGAGTGAGGAGGAGTGGGCCTTAGACTCATACCAAGCTATATTCTAAGCTTTGGTTTGTCAATTACTTTATAAATTTGGCAGCTATCCCTCTATCAGTATCAGTTTTCTCCCCTATAAAATGTAACAATAATAACAATCTCAAATGGTTATAGCAACTGAGTGCAGTTTTCTAAACACTGAGCAAATCCAGGACATAGCAACTACCAGTTCACTAGTATGCCTGCTAGCAAATGTGGATCAAAAATTAACAGGTGGTCATCTTAATAAAAGTTAGATGGTAGAAAGAAGACAAAAATCAGTTTTGAAGGTGCAATAAAGATTGTTCCTGAGCACATGCACAAGAGTCTGCCCTTCTCTCCCAATTTTTCTGCTGGGGATTTCTTACTACTTCAAGCATCTTTAAATTCTCCATCCTCTTGCTCTCATTCAAGCAAACGTCCTCCAATTGGGCTTGGTGTATTTAGGAATACCTGGGAAGCAGTACCCACTACCTAATTTGTGAGTCTACTAAAAAATGAAAACATGGAACCCCTTATTTAAAAAGTTCTAAAAATTCCAAGGCACCAAGAGCACAACCTCAAACCATGCCCAGGGCTCTTCCTTTTAATAAGGAGCTCTTCCAAACACATGGCCCTCTGCAGTTGCACACAAAGCTGGTAGTTAGTGGTATAGGGCAGCAGTGGACACAATGGATTGAGAAAGAATGAACAGGGGCATGCTGTAACATAATTTCATCCTGTAAAATTTTCAAAAAGACAACAGAAAACCATTCTGTCTGGACCTATACAGTAAAAGCCGCCCCCCATCTCCTCGTTAAAATAACCCAAGGAGTTTTCCTCCCCATAGTGCCACACTGGAAGGAACACTGAAAGGAGGGCACTACCAAGGCTCTGCACAGGTAAGCCATGTGAAGCCTACAGAAGCTTAAAATCCTGTTCTACATAAGTCCAACGGATGGCATAGGCAGTTTTTAATTAAGAGAACCCAAACTGTAATCTCTTGTTATTTTTAGTCTGTCTACTTCTACACTGTGATGATGGTAAACCCTCAAAGAAACCTCAGCAGAGCTGAGCTTGTGTACAGAATGGCAGGCAGGAGAGAAGCAGGGTACAGGCAGTTTCTGTGCAGAAGGCATCAAATAGTTGGAAAGCAAAGCCCTCCTTAGCCACAAGGGCCTAAAACAGGGTTCCCAGTCAGGATTCCTGACAATTCTGGTGCAACTTCAGCAGCCTTTGGGTGCCTGGTGCACCATCCCATTTCCAAAAACCCCAAAAATGTCAGAACCTCGCCAGACCTCCCACAGTGCCAGAGGAAGAGGGAGTAGCAAATTGGCTTAGGCTGGAAATTCTGGTCCAGAAAGAGGACAGAAAGGTGGGGCATTTACCACTAGGGGATCCAGATCTCAGAACAGACAGCAAGAGCACACTAACCCTCTACTCTGACGGAACCCCTGGTTCCATCCTGCCCTTTCTGGGCCTGTCAGACCCACCTAAGCACCTGAGCCGGTTACATCTGTGTGCATTGCCAGATAACTAGGTAATGATCAGGGAGCCAGTCAGTGCAAGTAAGAGAACATAGAACTGAAGTAACAAACAAACTCAATGGGATTGTTTGTGGACTTTTTGTTTTATTTTGCTTTGTTTTGTTAGTTTTTGTCTTATTGGTCTTCTGCCCATTTTTTTTGGATTTCATTTTATGTGTTTCTTGTGGATTGCTTGTATTTGTTTTTGCTTCCTGTTTTGCTTCTTTGAAAAAAGGGAGAGAGAGAAAGAACCTAATGTTAGGTGGGTAGAGAGGATCTGAGAGGAGTTTGAGGAGGAGAAGACATGATCAAATATATTGAATGAAAAAATTTAATAAAAATATTTTTAAAAGTTGGAATTCAGTCCATTTCTAACTAAAACCATGGCTATAAACAGCAATTATTACGTTTTGGGGGAGAAGGGAAGTTCAACACAGGGTTTCTCTGTAGCTTTGGAGCCTGTCACGGACTCTTTCTGTAGACCAGGCTGTCCTCAAACTCACAGAGATCTGCCTGCTTCTGCCTCCCAAGTGTTGGGATTAAAGGCATACACCACCACCTCCCAATGCCATTTTAATTAATAATCATTAATAATTCAAACACACTGTTTGTCATGTTCTGTGGGCTATTCTGTGATACTAGAACCACTCTAAGATTGTTTATTTTGGAAGATATGAGTTCCAAATGTCTGAAACATTTGAAGACATGACACATATACCAAAATGTGAATACATGTATAGACTTTAGAAGGAGCTCTCCTACCCACAGCACCACAGAGCATGCCAGGGCCACAACCTGATGCAGATGGCTACTGTGAAAGGTGAGACTCCTACTAGAGTGACTTCTGGTGTTCCAGTACAGACATAGTAATAAAGCAAAACAGACAAGCTAGCTGGTCTTGAACATGCTGCTTTACGTAAATCCTACTGTGTAGCATCAGTTCCTCAGATCTAGCTAAAACCCACAGCAAAAGCATCTCCTCAAACCCAGCAATGCAGAAGAGAAAAATGTGTTTTGACCCTCATAAATCATCTTGAAATGCATTTTTCCTTTTGCAATACAGTCTCCACTGGAATAAAAATTAACTGAACACTGGAAATGTGCTGAAGTTCAGGAGTGAAACTAAACAAAAGTCTTCTAAAACTATCTCAAAACTTTACCTCTTTCTGCTTATTTTTAACACTAGGAGCCACATAATAGCACCTAAGCTGATGGGCCTGTGAGACTTGATCCCATGGCTGACTAGAAGTACCAGGAACTGAGCCTCTGCAAAGTTCTCCTTCCACCTCAGGTGTGCCATTCAGAGAAACCAGTGTCCTGCTGCCTTGCTGAGCCTGTCCCACACCCAGGCTCCTGGTCTCTCCTGCCTCCTCCTGGGCTGCCTTACCCAATTCCCACATTTGCTGTCATCTCCCTTCCTCTCCTTGGGTTTCTTTCTTTAAAAATACAAGCTCACTTCAACTCTGACTACCTAGAACATGTCCTTGTTCGTTCTGCTTTTCTCTCAAACCACTGCTTTACTCCCAGAGGAGGAAGCCATCTCACTTCCTGGCCTGCCATTCTTTCTCTTCCTTCAAACCCAGACTCTGCCCCCACCTTCTATCATAGTAGCACTGACTTTTCTTCAGATCACAGAACCTTCTAATTCCAAATCCAATTCTTGTCCCAAGACCCTTTGTTACCTGTTCCCATTGTCAGGGGACTTAGGAAGGTCTACCTTTAGGAGAAAAGAATTGTAAATAGCATTCCAATAAAACACTTAAATCCATAGGAAAAGATATAACTTTTAAAGTATGTAAGGAGAAATGTACTAATACTTTATCAAGCAGAAGAAAAAAAGCTACCTTAAAACCTCACTTTTTAATAGTTTTAACCTACTATCTTTAAGTTGGTCAAGAATATGATGGTAACACTAGTTATTCACATAGCAACATGCAGTATAGCACAGATGCTGGCATGAAAATATCCATGGGTGAATCTATAATCAGAGGAAGGTGGGGTGACAGAAAGAGGGCTAGTTTGGCAGCTAAATGTTTTAATCCTGGCCCAGCACTAAACACATGTATTATCTTAGGGCTCTCTTAGATGTATTTTCACAAATAAGTGTCACTTCCAACACAGGTTATTAAAACACTGAAACCTATGAGGATTCTTTGATAATACAAATTTTTACCAAGTTGCTCAGAATTTTTTTAATGACAGGCTTATAAAACTTCAGTGAATACCATATTTATTTCATAAGGCATTTACTGAATCTAATCAGAGAATAAAGGATCCCGGGACTAGGAATGACACTCAGCAGTAAAGTACCCTCCAGGACTGCACATGTAGTTCAGTGGTAGAATGTTGCCCTTGAATTTACAAAGCTCTGGGTTTTACCCCAAATTCCATCCAACAAAGTAAAGAAGGGAGAAAAAAATAAAAATGTCTTGTCACAGAAAATGTGCACTTTACATTCACCAACTTTTAAAAAGTTAAACACATAAGATACTAGGTTACTATTATATAGGCAAATGATGTTTCTACATAAAAGGAATCCATTGTACAATGTTTAGACTACTCTATTTAAAATCAGTTCCATTTAACATCTGAGCTGCCTGGTTATAGCCAGTTAAGACAACTTAAATACCATGACATGCAGCAATCAAAGGACAAACATAAACCACTTTGTGTTTTCTCAGTGTCCTAGGAAGAAAGGACTAGATAATGATGAGAAACTTATGGTACAAACAAGGTAAAGCTTGATTTATGTTGCTGCAAAAAAGCATAATGTGATCTTATGGTAAAGCTAAACATATAACAATTTGGTCTAAAAAAAATCAAAGAACAAACATAAAGGGGAATGCAGGGCTGATGAAGATGAAGGCATAGTAACTACCTGCTATAGTTGTTTCTCTAAATTTTGCTATGACTACTCTCTAATCTACACACAGCAGGATATATTCACCCAATGTCTGAAAAACTAAAATCTTAAGTTGCCTATGAAATGAGACCAGCATCCACAGTGCTAACATTTCTCAGGTGCTACTACCACTGGGTTTAATCCACAACACAGAAGGAAAGAGAGGAGGGGCAGAAGGAAGAAAGATACATAAAGATCATCTTGAACCAGAATAGCAAAACTCCAAAACTTGCACTATTATACATCAAGAGGTTTTGTGAAGCTGGTAATTATGGTACTGCAGCATCAGGAAGTAACAGACAAAGCAGGGGAATAGAGCAGAAAGCCCCAAAATAGATCCATCTGTACAAACAGATCAAAAGAACAGAACAAAGGAATCCATGGGGCTGGTGGATGGCTCAGTCAGTAAAGTGCTAGCCTGATAAGCACAAAGACCTGATTTAGATCCCAGGGAAAAATGCTAGGCATGATGAATAAACAAGGAAGCCAAATGCTGCCTTTCACCTACGTAAGCATTTCATCTATGACCAAGATGGCAAAGCAGAGGAATGAAAAAATATTTTTTAAAACAATTGTGCTGTGTCACTTGGATGTCCTTATGTGAGAAGTAAATCCACCTTTCATCAAATACAAGGTCAATTCTTGGTGAACTGTAGATCTAAATGTAAAGCAAGCTTTCAGAAGATAACCCAAAGGATCACATTGATAACCTTCAAGTAAACCAATAGTAAGAAGAAAAAGAAGTGATTGAAGTTTTAACAAATAAACACTATGTAACCACTACCTCGTCAAAAGATGGGGTATCATCGGCACCCAGGTCTCTGCACCCTCATAGCCTCAGCCATGAGCATGTTTTTCTCAAAAGATGATCTTAACAGAATAAAAAGGTAATCTACAAACTTGAAGCAAATATTAGGATTTATATGCAAACATACACAGTGAACTCTTTTAATCAATGATTAAAAAAACAATCCATTATAATATGAATAAATCCTTGCAAAGGTGTCAGTGAGATGGCTTGGTCCATAAAGGAACTTGCTGCCAAGCTAATAGAGACCTGAGTTCAATCCCTAAACCCACCCTATGGAAGGAGAGATCTGACTCTGGCACTGTCCTTTGATCCCCACAGCTAGTTATGGCATGACACTCACACACACAAGGAATAAAGTAATATACAAATTAGAATCCTTGAAGAGGTCAGAAAGGATCACCCACATGGCCAAACCACAAAATGGTTTATTAGTGCCAGTACTTACCAAGAAAATGCATGCATATCAGAACCATAAAGGATACCACTGAGTATACACCAAAATGTTTACAACTCCAAGGACTAACAACACTGAGTGCCAACAAGAACCTGATGTGAACTTCACATATTTGATGGACATGTGGGTGTGTACAACCACTGAGAAAAATATTCTGTGGTTGAACACATACTCTATGACCCAATAGTTATACTCTGGGTCATATACACCTAAAATTAAAAACCATACTAGAGCATTCACTTGCAGCAATGTAAGAATTACCAGTTTAAAAAAGAAAAAGAAAAGGAAAAAGACAGAATCTAAAATGAACAAAAAAGTCAATAAAGAAAAAATAGCATCAAAAAATGAAATTATCCTTATAGTGAATATGCTAAGAAAGTTAGGAGCAGATGATCCTAACAACAACAAAAACACCACTCAAAATCAAAAACATGATCATCAAAATACAAGCTATAAAGGCCTAGAGATTAAAAGTCAAGAGAATCGTTCACAAAATAAAGGAACAACAAAATCCATTATGAAAACAAAAACATAGGCAAATTAGAGGAAAATTCTAAGCAGCCAACTTACACAGAGAAAGATAAAAACTTGGGGGATTCAAGAGAAAAGGAAATTTTGAAAGACAAGATTGAAGAAATGCTCCCCAAAAAAAGGGCAGGAATCACCTATGTCTCCTGAATGAGAAGATCTGAGAAACACACAGGGGCATTCTTCTTTGTTTTGGTTTTTGAGAGAGTCTTCCACACAGCAGGAACCAGCCTTGGATTCTCTATCCTCCTGCATTAGCCTCCTGAGTGCTGGGATTACAGGCATGTACCACCATGCTGGCCTCGCTCTGTCTCTCCACCTCTCTCATAAAATACATGCAGAAGTATAAAATATATATGTATACTTACTTTTCTAATGAATTCCTTAAAAATCATATATAAAAAGTCAGAAGCACAATCAAGCTATGAAGGCATGTGCTAGCCTCTCCACCAGAAACCCCGAAGCTAGAGGATATGAGGCAAAGCCCTTAGTAAGGAAATGATTTTTTTTTTTCAATCTAGCCTCCTCCCATCAGCAGAAAAATGCCTGTGTCCGAATAAAGCCGTTTCTAATATGTAAGTTTTTCAAAAACTTCATCTCCCATCACATTTTCCTAACAAGTTTCTAGAGGCTTGATTACTAACTGAAGGAGTATTCTAAGATAAAGATGGAAATGCAGAAACAAACTCTGGCACAGAAGCTCAGCAGAAGAAAACCCAAGGCTCCAGCTGCGCAGCAAAATCCAGGGGCTAACCCAGCTAGCCGCAGCAGGAGCAAAGACAACTCTTGAAAAACCCAACAAGAAACAGAGTATGTTCCTGATAGGCATCTGTATAATTATACAGAAAATGTGGCCTACTACTGTTAATGTTACAAGAATTACATGGCTTGCCCCATCTATGAATGTTTTTGGTCCTAAGAAGGCAAACTATGACTATTAATTCAACCATTTCCCTCAAACTGCCATGTCGGGAGCACAGCAGCAGAGAAGGGAACTGCATCCATCTACCATTGGAGGAACTCAAACAATAGCACCAGGAATTAACTATGCATGCCTGTGAAGTGCTTTATTGTTAAACACAGAGGTAACTAACTATAAAGGGAAGGACAGGAACAGAAAACAAAGGCTTCTGGGAACCAGAATAAGACACGACAAGCTGGAGTAACTCTTGATGTGAAACAATTTGACTTTTATGCTAATTTTGTAATCTATATTTCAGTTATTTATAGAAATTTTGTTAATGTAATCATAGCTTGGGGTTAGGAATTTTGCTAAGTGGTGGGGCGTTTACCCAGCAAGACAAAGGCCCCAGGTTCACTCCCCAACACTGGGAAGAAAAATCTTAGACATCCTCACCTAAGGGTCTGGGAAAATAAATAGTAGGGAAGGGATGAGTGAAGAAGTTATGAATGCCTTCACTTTTAATTTACATAAAATGTTTCAACTGCAACCCTTGCCTCCATAAAGAAAGGTAAGTTAATATCTCAAAACTGTTTTTGGGCCCCAACCATCATCTTTTACTATCCAGACTTTCAATGATTATGAAGATTATTAATACTCTAATATTTGGCTTACTGTTTTATTATTTATTAAAACTACTGAGCCATCCTTTAGTATTTCCATATTCCTATTCTTATTAGTCTCTCAGTTCTTTTGAAGACTCCACACAGAAGCAGCTGATCAGTCAATAATCTTATCAATTATCTCACAGTTTTATCAGTTTTGTCCTACCTTCCTGTCACAGTTGCTGCAATGATCTTCCACCCCTAAGTCAATCCTTATACCATGCACAATCTATAAAAAGCTCTGTCTGTGATGTCCTCCCCATATTTCTCTGCTTTTATTTTTTTAATTGAATGTGCATGGGTGTGTTGCCTGCATATATATTTGTGCACCACTTCTATGCCTAGCACCCTCTGAGTTCCAAAGAGAGCATTAGATATCCTGGAACAAGAGTTACTGATGGTTATAATCTGCTGAGTCGGTACTGAGAATCGATCCTCTGGAGGGGCAGCAAGTGCTCATAAGCACAGAACCATTGCTCCAGCCCTACTTTCATAGACCATGTGATCTCTTGCTCCTATTGTTCATCCCATTTATTCACAACATGGTATACAATATGAATGTTTATCTAGCTCACTTTATCACACTAGATGGTCAACTCCAGGGCAGCAGGGACATTATCTTGTCCACTGCAATATCCTTGTTGTTTAGGAAAGTGCCTAACACAAAATAATGTACCAAAAATGATATAAGTGAATAAATTAAGGAATTCCATTCAATTGATTCAAAATGCTCATGAATTACTGACATAGAAACTGCAGTAATGATCAGAAAAGGAGAAAGAAGAAACACTCAAGCAGGTCTCTAAGTGCAGACTTGATGAGTCAGGTTTTCAGAACAGATAAAGTAGCATTTAAGTGTAGACATCAGGGATCAATCTAAAAATGTATAAAATGTGACCAAGGTATATAGGTTGAGAGAAATGAGCAGACCACTCAGAAAGCCGGAAACCAAGTTTTCAGTGTTATCTGGGTGTAGGAAAAAAAGGAAGGCCAGAGAAGTAAACAGAGAGATGAGAAGCATTTTGGGGAAAAAACATGACAGGTAAAGACATCTGCCATTAAACCAAGGACCCAAGTTCAGTCCATGGAACCTGCATGGTGGATGGAGAACCTACACCTGCAAGCCATCCTGACCCCCACACAAACCCCTTGGAGCATTCTCCCCAAATAAATAAGTAAATAATTGTGACTTGGAGGGGAAGTCCCTGGGGGGTGGCTAGGGATATAGATCAATTGGTAGAATGCTTCACTAATTTGTGTGAGACCCTGGATTCAATTGCATCAACAAGCATGTGATTCACACCTATAATCATGAGATAGAGACAAGAGGATCAGAAGTTTAAAAGCCATCCGATATCATAAGTCCCAGTCTGGTTTGTCTCAAAAAAAAAAAAAAAATGGAGGGCACATAGCATTAAGTCATGTTAAGGTGCTTTAAATTTACCCTGAAAACTAAAACACAGCCTCAGAGTTTGAGCAGAAGACTTGTCCTGGCTGGTGTGTTGTTAACTTGAACAACATAGAGTCATTTTGGAAGAGGGACTCTCAATTGAGAAAATGCCTCCTTAAGATTGGGCTATGAGCAAGTTTGTCGAGCATTTTCTCCATTAATAATTGATGTGGAAGTCTAGCTCCCTGTGGGTGGTGCCATCCCTGGGCTGGTGGTCCTGAATTATATAAGAAAGCAGGCTGAGAAAGCCATGAGAAGAAAGCTAGTAAGCAGCTCCCCTCCATGGCCTCTCCATCAGTTCTTGACTCCAGGTTATTGCCTTGACTTCCTGTCCTGATTTCCTTCATGACTGACTGTGATGTGTGATGGGGACGGTCTTTCTGTGTATAAGTTTGTCTTATTGGTTGATAAATAAAGCACTGTTAGCCAATAGGGAAGCAAGTTAGATGGAACTAGGAGAGATTCTGGGAAATGTAGGGAAGGAAGAGAGTAGACATGTGATCCCAGGAAGAAAGGACGCATAAGACCAGTGTCCTAGGTAAAATAAGTCCTTATAAAAATATAGAGATTAAGTAGTTATGGTTGATAATTAAGACTGAGCTAGCAAATAAGAAATCCTAGTCATTGGCCAGCATCACTGTAACTAATATAAGATTCTGTGTGTTATTTGGGGCCCTAAAGCAGCAGCAGAACCCAGGCAGCTGGCAGAAAGAGTTATCGTTACAGATGTGGAGGTGTAACCTGAAATATACAAACCCTTTCCTCCCCAAGTTACTTTTGGTCATGGTGTTTTATCAGAGGGGGAATAAAACCTAAGATGAGTATGAAGAACCAATTGACGGAATAAGACAGAATGCAGAAGGGAGCTAAAACAGTCACTGTGTAAAGAGGGGTGCATTTCCTATTGGTTTACATCACCTCAGAACCACAGTGCACAGTGAGTAATGGCCTGTACTGTTTCTACTCCATGTTTCAGTAACTACTGGTCTCTGTTCTCCATGACATTCTAGTGTTTGGGTCTGTTTGTTGGTTTGCTTTAACTAAATGTGAGAATACATATGGACAGATGCTTTTTAGTACTAAAACTTCAGTACTAAACTTCTCTTTTTGTTTGTTGTTATTTTGTGGATCTTATTTTTTGTTTATTTGTTTGTTCTTTGAGACTATACAGCCCTGGCTGTTCTGAAACTCACTCTGTAGACCAGACTGGCTTTAAATGCACAGATATCCTCCTGCCTCTGCCTCTGGAGGGCTGGGATTAAAGGCATGTGCCACCAAGCCTAGCCAAGAGGTTCTTTCCCAAATTCTTAAATTCCTGATTTCCACCTCAACCTTTCAAACTTCCATTTCATTGTGGAGGAGCTGAGGACTTTGCTTTCTTTCCACTGGGAAAATGTTTGCACTACCTTCCTCTGTCCTGGACTCATACTGAAAACCTCTCTGTAGACACGATGGAATTGTTCAGTTTTGTTGTAAACTGACTCATCAAGCAATGAACTACTGAAAGTTTCCTGGTGTGTGGTGATAAGAGCAATAAAATAAAACTTAAAAAGAACTTGTTTAAAGAGGGAGTGTTAGGGTGAGGCCAGTAAGACTTAGTTAGCCAGTAAGAAGGCTAACAAGATGGTTTGTGGTTAAAGATATAAGAGCGTCAGAACACACTCAGGTTTCTGGTTTCCCAGAACAAGATGAACAGTGGTTTTAATGAAATAAGGCACAAACAGGAACTATCTGGTTTGACAGGACAGTTTAACAAGTAGACTCAGAGGTGCTTATGATATGTCCATGTGGACTTAGCCAAACAAGTGACACTCAGGAAACAGAAACAGAGTAGAGAATCCTTAACATAGGAGACAGGAACCATGGGGGGCGGGGGAATCCATGGAGGTTACTCACATCAGAGGATGCACAGAATAGCCTGGGAACACAGTCAGGAGACAAAAGGGAGGGACTGAAAACAGGCAAATAATGGCAGAGACCAACATCCTACCCCCACCCCAACACACACACACACACACACACACACACACACACAGACACACACACACTCACACAGGAAGGGGGTCAGAGGCAGAAATAGTAACAATGCCTAATACTAGAGCAGATCACGAGGTAATTTAAGGAGAATATTTTATCCTTTTAACAACCTCAGTAAGTATAGCAAGAGCAGTTTCAGTGGCAGAGCAAGAATCAAAGGCTTTTGTCTTAGAGATACAAAAACTAAGTAAAGGTAAACTGCAAGTATACAAACACCATGCAAAAGTTTGGCTAAAGAGAAGAAAAAGAATAAATGATAAAAGTGCATACAAAGTAAAGTGAATGTTTTAGTGCATAATTTGAGTACACTGAAATGCTTTGTTGTAGAAGTCAGTTTATACAGTTTGATGCAAGAAGCAGATGACTGAGTCTACAAATAAGGTCTCTGAGAAAGTCACAGGATGAGCTTTTACCACAGAAGGTAAGGTCACGTTCATGTTCATCTTTGGATAATAACAATCAACAATACAGTCAAAATCCTCTAAGTGTTCTTCTTACAAAGGGAAACACTGATGTCAGTCTATTCAACTTCAAAATATTCAATAAATATAAATGTGAGGCAGGCATCTTTATAAGTAACATGACAAAAGACAAAATGAAATAAAGGTGCTTAATGGTGGATAGTCTTTTGATTTGTTATAATTCAGTGGAGATCAATTTGATGGAATGTATCAAAATCATAAATTCAGGATAATTACATTTCTGAGAATTTAGGCCAGGAGACCATTGTAACATATAGGAAGAGGTTTAATATGTAGAAAAAACTCTCTGGACACTACCTTAAACTGGGGAGTAGCCAGGGAAATCATAAGCAAGTGTAATTTACAACTGTTAGCACAACATACAGTATAGTTAACTTACAAATTACAGGAACATATCAGATAAAACACAAAAATGTATGTAGTGTTACATGAGACTTTTCAAAGTACATAAATATATAATACCATTATGCTTCTCAAAATGCACTAAAGTACTAAAAGAAAGTATTTTAAATGGCTAAAAAATATTTTGATTACATTAGGCAAAAGAAATTGAGTAATTTTTCCTTTGTCTATTCCACATTTCTTTCTCTTATAAAGAAAGAATAAATAACATAGTTTAAACTTCTAAAGGTCAGCATTTAAGGAATCCTTTACAACATCTACTACTTTCAGCTTCTGATTTCCAACTAAAACCCTCATTTCTAACTGACTTTTCTACTTGGTCTATGCCTATCCCTGATGAGCAACTCTACAAAGCCGCTCTCACCAGTGCAGATCCCTTGCTCTGCTGGCTCTCCTACTAAATCTTCAGTCCTCTAACTTTTCCAAAGCTCACCCCATATTTCCTAGCTACCGTAGCCTTGCCTTCTTGACCACCCATAGCACCAGTCTACACTATTTATCTAGCACTCTGTATAAGACATCTTCCCAGAATTCCTTAGAGTAACACTTGAAACTCACACAGAACATGTCTTATATGTTCTCTGCCTAAGCAGCCAATTCTTCTGTCTGGAGAAGATAAAAGGAGTATAATATCCTCTTGGGGGATGTTTCTCAGTCATAAAGCCATTATAATGAGACCATACTAGAACTGTTGATGCTACAGAGGAAAAGAATGCTAGAATGCCTGCAATGAGCAGTCATTTTCTGGATTATAACAACTCAACACTGAATTAACTCATAGACCTTTCATATACAACTTTAAATGTACTTGGTTTTAATTTTTTTCTTTAATCTGGGAAGTTTCCTCTAATAAAATTTAAGCAACTCATTCTAAAAGAAAAGGCTGGCTGACTTCCAGGAAGGAGTAAAGGAAAGTTACATATCCTTTAACGAAGGACTAGAAAAACAAAAGACAAAATAGATCAAGAAGGATATTCAAGCACATATCTTTACTGGCTTCAAATACTAACTCCTACAGGAAAACATGATTATTCTTCAAGAAAAACAATGTACAGAGACTCAATATCACTGAAGGTGCATCGGCCCTGTTAGTTTCACAATTATTTCAAAAGGAAATGAAAACTCAAAACTGAAACTTCTTCAACTTGAAGATAAAAGGAACACACAAGAGACCAGAAAGCATCAAAGACTGGAGTATTAAAGAAGACACTCAAGACTGTGAGCTATACACATATTCAAAGAAGTAAATAGGAACGACATCCTTAATAAAATTGCAATTCAATTAGATTTTTTAAAAACTTGAATGTATCTTACATATCTAAATAAGGCACTGCAATGACTCCACTGGGAGTCACAATCTGACAGAAGACATCCCTCCATCTTTTCCATCTAATGAAATGGTAAACATGCTGCTGCTACATATGAAAATGACTGCTACTTACCCTGTTATAACCAGAGTCAATACATTCCATTTCTACTTTACAATCATAACTTCTGCACAAATAACTGCTGGTTAATAAATTCTGTTTTAATGCATTTTTAAAATATGCTAGTTTGCACATTTAAAGATAATGCATTTTAAAGAGCCAATCCATATAAATTCATAGTTTATACTTTACAGAATTCACATTGGATAATTGTATAATGACCTAGGCATAAAACACTTGTTCTGTAAACACAGGACTGCTAATTTGTCTTCTTCTCATCTATCATGTCAAACCTACTGAGGTGAAGCTTAAATTAAAATATAAAAACTTTATTCTAATTCTAGGCCTAAAATGCAACACTCATACCACTCACTTAAATACCTTAGTAAAAGAGAATGATATATTTAAAGAATATCTGTTACCTATGGGAACTTTAGAAATACAAATCTCTTTGCCTAATCCATTCACTGCTTAATAAAAATAACTTTGCCAAATTGAGTAATGGACAATTTATATTGCTGACCTTTTTTACTAGATCTAATAATAAGTAGCAAAATTAGAATTATTTTTGTCTTTGTATATTTTTATCAACCATCTACCCAACAATGGTTGAGTTGTAATCTTCTATATATAGATACCAAAATATAATTAAAACCAGCATCATTTTACTAACACACCTGTATCTAAAACAGACTTTTTAAGATGACATGATTATAAAAATGATCTCTTTATTATCTTCATATTGATGACACAGCACTCAAATCTTACTTCAGCTCTTAGGTTGAAAGATAATGTCTTGGTATAATCAAAAAATCCTAAAGATATTGTCAGGTTACACAAGAATAACAGGAAAAACAGCCATGTTTGCAGAAGTAACTTGCTAAATAATTATAATAACTCCTGCCTACAAAGGAAGAGCAAAACTTCAAAAGATTTGTGCTAGAATGATGCTAAAATTCTTTGAAAAGAGACAGAGGAAAAGGGACACACACTTTTCATCTGAGAATAATTCCATAAACCATAATAAAAGAGAGAAAACTCAAAACTGTTCAACAAAGCAAAGAATGAGAGGTACCATTCTGTTCATTTCAGCTTTAAAATTCTTGGATACTGATCTCTATAGATAGGTACACATCCAGCACGACACAGTGATAACTGCTTTTACAATCTGTGACTGCATTCAGGCCCAGTAAGCAATAAAATTACTGATAAAATGACCAGAATTTCTTAATTATCTTTAACTAAAGCTCACAGGTTTATAGTATGTGATTTGGCAAAGAAAAGATAAGGATAAACTCTATTAAATAATACCTGTTCTCAATAGGACAACTCAAATTTCCAATGTAAATGATGTCATTAGAGGTTATACTCTACATCTGTCTTTTTGGTTTGGGGAAGCATTTTAATCAGTTATAAACATTCAATTTTTCAAATAATAAAAACTTTTTAAGGAAACAATTTTTAAGTCATCAAAAAGCCAAAGGACAGATATTCAAGACTACATAGCTTATCTGCAAAAGAAAACAACCAGAGAACAGCTTGATAAAGACAGGCAGAGTTCAAGATGGCAGAATCCCTTCCTTGTTGAACTGAACTGAACACACTAAAACCACCAGCAGTTTTGTGTTTCTCCTGTACATGGTAGTAAAACAGAGGGGAAAGCCTCACACAGAAAGCTGAATGGCCCAAAGAAAACCTATGTGTTGACAAGAACCTAATGGCACATGCAGGTACGCATCTTTTATACTTGATGTGATACACTTACATGGCCCCTGTTGAATCTCTTGGGGACCAACAGTAAAGCAAGTTTAGAACTTCAAATCTTGAGACATCTATAGCAAGATGCTGATCCAATGTGGCTCCAAACATCTTCTGTTTTCCTGGCTCACCTGAAGAGGAAAAAACACTACAGACGATGTGGGAACTGAATTTCTTTCTGTAGTTTTTTTCTAGAGCAACTGTCTGAGAGATTTGGCCCAGTCCTTTGTGAAGTTTGGAGATGAAACACTTGAAGGACTAGTGAAAAACAAATTCAAATGAAAAGACGGAGTAGAAAATATTTGAGCAAAAGATACTCATTGTAGGCCAATCAGTGTTTCTAACCCGTTAAGTGGGAGGAAATAGAGAAAAGAGAGAAAATGCAGTGTTTCTCCTCCACCTCCTCACCCCAGCTGTGACTGAAATTCATGGAGCACCTAACTTCTGAGCACATGAGGGAAGGAGTCAGGGGAGCAACCTGGAAAGCTGAGAGTTTGGTACATTCTCCATCCCTGGCTGTATGACCTTGTTAAGCAGCAGGGAGGACTTTCAGATAATACCTTTGTTAAACACAAGTTTCTGGTGGATATAAGTTGAAGAAATATTGAAAGAGAAAATGCATTGAACTTATACAAAAACAGAACTCACAGTAATATACCCATTCTGGCAAATTGTATCTAATTCCGTTTTTTTTTTTTTTCAAAAGGTTTGGGATAGATTCTTTGAAATTAGAAATCAGAAACAAAGGGGGAGAGAAGCAATTTCCAAATAATAGAAAATGTGTTCAAACCAAATACAACGCAAGCTGCACAGTTCATCATTCAGGAAATACTATCCCTAGAAACATAATCTTTAAAAACTAAGATTAGCACAACATTATGACACAGAAAGCATAAACTGTTGCCAATAATATTAGCTAGATTCACTTTAATTAACTTCCAAATTATTTTTTTTATTAAATCTTATATTACTACAGTTATTCTCTATAAGAGCCCTGGACATAAAACTTTTTTTTTTTTTCAAATTCATTCCAATTTAACCAGAATTTATTTGAATGATGCCTGGTTAAAAAAAAAAAATACCAGAATTTTCTGGAAAGTATGAATGGAGGACAAATCAGCCCCTTACCTGACGTGGCTGTTCGTTCATCCGTTGTGGGTCTGACTTTACTTTATTATTGGGGTGGTTTGTGACTTTGGTGACTGGTTGCTTGAAAATTGATGCAGTTTGTCTAATTGGCAATGTCGTGTTCAAGTCTGGTTTACCCTGTGAATAGAAATGGATTTTCATTAATATTATTTATAAACAAAATTGAATCAATACCCTTTTAAATTCAAAATCCATGACTTTAAATAAGATTACTCCAACTCTCAGTCTGTGTCGGCGCTTTAAATATTCTAAAGGTACATTTAAAATATATTTGTTTTGTATGTGCATGTGCCTGGGCGTATGTATGTGTGCCACATGCATGCAAGAGAATGAAGAGGTCAGAAGCAGCACTGGGGTGGCCTGGAACTGGAGTTACAAACAGTTGTGAGCAACCGTGTAGGTGCTGAGAACTGAACTCGGGTACTCTGCGAGAGCAATATGAGTTCTTAACTGATGAGCTATCTCCCCAATCCCTCCAAAAGTACATTTTAAGCACTTTATTATGTATTAAGTTTTTTCATAACTAAGATATACTGTTAATTCTTTGTGTGATATTAATTATCTAATTAACAGAATACTAAGGATATTTAAATGAATATATCTGAGAAGGAATAAAAACCTTAAGACAGCAATTGGGATAACAGTTATTTCTACATTCTAAGACTAAGGACAAATATTAGCATTAAATGATATGAGCATTAAAACTTAATTTGATTGATTAGCAGTGAGACCAGACTTAACATAAAATCACATTAAATTACTGATCCCCATAAACATAATTCATTTTAGA
The DNA here is from genome assembly GCF_003668045.3 of Cricetulus griseus. Taxonomy (NCBI): domain Eukaryota; kingdom Metazoa; phylum Chordata; class Mammalia; order Rodentia; family Cricetidae; genus Cricetulus; species Cricetulus griseus. The sequence continues at coordinate 168,987,241 of NC_048595.1, forward strand.
AAACACTGATAAAATAAGGAGACATGCCTAAATAAAAACATCAGAATTTGAGCACCAATGATAAAAAGGAAAAATTTCACACATGATTTCATACATCATGGTGCAAACAAGCAAAGATTCCATAAAAAGTAGTGCATAAACTTACTTTCCCCACATGTATACGGGTAGTTAGTATGTATATGAAAACCAATATATGTCATGCACTGACTTGGGTCTGACCATCAAGTGAGGCCTACCTACTTATGCATGTGGAAATAATTCAAAAGGAGGAAGAGGAGGAGGAGGAGGGGGGAGGAGGAGAAAGAAGGAAGAAGGAAGAAAAAGAAGGGAGAAGGGAGAAGGGAGAAGGGAGAAGAAGAAGAAGAAGAAGAAGAAGAAGAAGAAGAAGAAGAAGAAGAAGAAGAAGAAGAAGAAGAAGAAGAAGAAGACAGGCCAAAACACTTCTGATGGCAAGTATTTTGTATAAGGAGTAAACACCCTGAATTCCTGTTTGGTTTGCTGAGACAATGTCTCATTACATATCCCAGGCTTGCATAGAAACACATTATGGAGTTCAGGCTGCCTGTGACAAGTATGCACCCAGCCTGATAGGCATTCCTCATTTATGTGTCACATTTCATGCTTTTCGGGAGATTTAAAATCAAAGCTTCGAAAAGCCATGTGACATGTTTATCAAGTTTGAATCATCCAGTAAATAAAATGTCAGACATGTTTTTTTTTTAATAAAGTCAAATTGTGAAACAGACTGTTGTTAACTTCATATGCAATACCCAATGGAATGATATAACAAAAGGGTAGGGAAAGATTGTTATTTTGATTCTGACAAAGATGTAAAAGCCATACACTGAGAACAATCCATGCCTGACATCTTTATGTAGAGGTCCACTCATTAACTTACACTTGATGAGCTTATGTTTTTACTACTATCTCCATATGGAATAGTAATGTGTACCTCCATACTACCAAAGAGTGGTCTCAAATCTGAGTACACATTGGAACCACCCAAGCTTGTTAGAAGAGAAGGATTGGGCTTTATACCCGGAGCTTCTGATCCAATAGGCATGAAGTAGAGCCAGGGAATTAGCATTGGTACAGTGCCAATGTATCCTTCTAATAGTGAAGGATGCCCATGTTTGGAGAAGCATTGGTCTAAACACGGATTACTGATTGGTGGCAGGTAGTCCAAGCCTAACTGTACATGTGTGCTGTCAGCTTTTAGGGGCCTTTAGTGGTTTAAGTGTGGAATCCACATATAAAATCTTCTTCCAGCTTCTCTTAAACACTGAATGATGGAGAAATGGTCAGCTGACCCTGGTTGAGTTAATTAGTCACAGCTGCCCACAAGAGGAACAAGGTGTCCTCTGGCATTCCTGGACAACTCACATTTGCATTATCTGTATGAGCCACATAGGTATGAAGTCTGTGGCCACTGCTTATAGAATATTAGCAAGCCTAGCAGGTAAGCATCACCTGGCAGCTACAACTTCACGATTTGGATCCATTATTAAATGTGCCTTTTCCCCATGACAAACATTCCTCATCTGTATATACTGTGCATTCTTGTAATTACTTTATCTTAATTTTTCCCAGTGGGTGTGCTTATCCTTGAGAGAAACATTTGCTCAAATGACTCTCACAATAATAATTTCTGGCACTTAGCTTTATCTTAATAATCCATCACTTCCCAAATTCAAGGAACAGGTTGCAAAATAACCACCAAAGAAAACCACCTTTAAAAACTATGCAGTTTAAGTCAGCAAGGTGCCTCAATGGACAAAGTAGCTTGTGGCCAAGACTTGTAGGATGACTTCAATTCCAGAAGCTCCATGATGAAATGAAAGAATTCAGTCCCCCAAAGGCCATGAAATAGGAATGGCCACACATATGCACATGTGCATACACACACAGAATAAAATTTTAATGAGGATCAGGAGACTGCTCTGTGTGTATGCATGTGCTTGTCTGTGCACATGTCTTGTGTGAGCACACATGCACAACCATGCCTGTGTACAGAGACCAGAGGTTGACGGCAAGTGTCTTCTTCTCTTAACCTTACTTTTATGGACAAGGTGTCCCACTAAACCTGAAACTTAACAATTTGCCTAGACCAGCCAGTCAGAAAGCTAGAAGCCTCCTGTCTGCCTCTCTCGCATGGGGATTCCAAGTGAAGGACAGACTTGGCGCTTTTTTGTGGGTACTAGGGGTGTGCAATCTTAAATCTCCTGTGGTAATTCTGCAGTGCATACAGGGAATCAAACATTTCTAGTTTACAACATTTAGAACATCTAAGGCCCTAAACAACAAAGTCATCCAACCTAAGGCAATGTTCAGTCTTCAAGAATCCTAACCTAATTCTTCAGGAAGACAACTGCTGCCATTAAGATTATCATGGTGCTGGCACAACAGGATTCGGACATGCAGAAGATTGCAGATAGATCCATATCTGTCACCATGCACAAAACTCAAGTGCAAATGGATCAAAGATCTCAACATAAATCCAGCCACACTGAATCTTCTAGAAGAGAAAGTGGGAGATACCCTTGAACAAACTGGCACAGGAGACTGCTTCCTGAACAAACACCAGTAGCACAGACATTGAGATCTGCAATTAATAAATGGGACCTCCTGAAACTGAGAAGCTTCTGTAAGGCAAAGGACACAATCAGTAAGAGAAAACGACAGCCCACATCTGACAGAGGGCTGATTTCCAAAATATACAATGAACTCAAGAAGCTAGCCACCAAAACACCAAACAGTGAAATTAAAAAATGGGGTGCAGAACTAAATAGAGAATTCTCAACAGAGGAATCTGAAATGGCTGAAAGACACTTAAAAGTGCTCAAAATCCTTGGCCATCAGAGAAATGCAACTCAAAACAACTCTGAGATACCATCTTACAATCAAAACACCAATGACAATCTATGCTGGAGAGGATGTGGCGAAAAAGGAACACTCCACCATTGCTGGTGGGAGTGCAAACTTGTAAGACCACTTTGGAAATCAGTATGGCAGTTGCTCAGAAAATGGGAATCAGTCTACCTCAAGATCCAGCAATTCCTCTCTTGGGCATATACCCAAATAATGCACATTCATACAACAAGGAAATATGCTCAACCATGTTCATAGCAGCATTGTTTGTAATAGCCAGAATCTGGAAGCAACCTAGATGCCCCTCAACTGAAGAATGGATAGAGAAAATATGGTATATTTACACAATGGAGTACTACTCAGCAGAAAAAAACAATGGAATCTTGAAATTTGCAGGCAAATAGATGGAACTAGAAGAAACCACCCTGAGAGAGGGAACCGAATCACAAAAAGACAAACATGGTATACACTCACTCATATATGAACTTCAGACATAAAGCAAAGTATTACCAGTCTACAATCCTCTTCACCAAAGAATCTAGGAAACAAGAGAGACTCTAATGGAAAAATGCATGGACTCCAGAGAATGGGAAGGGGCAGGAACTCCTGAGCTATTTGGGAACATGAGGGTAGAGGAGAGGGAGCTGCCAGAAAGAAAGAAGAGGAGGGGAGAGGAGGAAATGTAGGAGCAGAAATGTTGAGTTGTGGGAAGAATAGAGAAGAGCAGTATGAGAGATACCATATCAGAGGGAGCCATTATAGGTCTGAGGAGAGATCTGGCACTAGGGAGATTTCCAGATATCTACAAGGATGACAAGAACTGACAATCTAGGCAATGGTGGAAAGGATAACCTAAATGCCCTTCTCCTATAATAAGACTGATGACTACTTTTTATGCCATCCTAGAGCCCTCATCCAGTGGCTGATGGAAGCAGAGGCAGACACCCACAGATATACACTGAACTGAACTCTGGAAACTAGTTGCAGAGAGGGAGGAATGAAGATCAAAGGGGTTGGTACCAGGTTGGTGAAACCCACAGAAACAGCTAGCCTGAACAAGGGGGAGCACATGGACCCCAGACTGCTGTCTGGGAGGCCAGCACAGGACTTATCCAGAGCCTTGAACATGGATGTCAATTAGGTGGCCTCCGCACTCTAGGGGGCCCCTGGTAGTGGATTAGTATTTTTCCCTGTTGCAAGAAGGGACTTTTAAGAGGCCATCCCACGTGAAGGGATGCACTCTTGGCCTGTACACATGGGGGAGGGCCTAGGCCCGGCCTAGGATCATGTGGTGAACTTTGGGGAGCCACCGTCATAGACCCTACCCTGCCTGGAGAGTGGAAGGTGGATGGGATGGGGGCGGGTGGGGTTTGAGTAGGAGGGTTGGGGGAGCAGATGGAGTGGGAGAAGGGATTGACATGTGAAGCTTGTTTCTAATTTGAACTAATAAAAAAAATTACCATATGACTATATGTCACTAAACAGTATCTTGTTTGGTTAATGTTTATTTTCTTTAATAGAACAATAAGCTTTGTTGTACAAGAACAAATATGGCACTAGTGGATACAGAAGTAATTACAACTGTTTGTGTACACAGCAGTCTTAGACTCACACTAGAAAAATGAAGCAGAGGCTACTCTTCACTATCACCAATTACCAATCTTTTTTTTTTTTTTTTCAATGTATGTTTGTTACCCTTATTTTTGATTGGCCTCAGACTTAGAAATAGAAGCTTTCAGTGTGGACAGCCTATATCTCTTGGCCATCTGTTCCTGGCTCTTTTCTTTGGATTCCTTCATTTCATTCTCTTGGCCAAAAGTTCAGCATATGTTGCAGCCTCTTCGTTTTTTCTTTGTTCGTTGTTTCTTCAGAGCAATAAGACAGCGTTTGTGTTGTAGGACACGTGGAGAAGTAAGACACTGAATCTTGGGTGCTTTGGTCCTGGGCTTCTTACCTTCTTTGTTTAAAGGCTTTCTCAAAACATACTGGCAGGCATCATCTTTAGAGAGATTAAAAAGCTTTCAGATTCTGCTAGTTGTTTTAGGTCCCAACCAACAAGGAACAGTAGTATCTGTCAGTCCAGTAATAACTTCTCTCCTTTTTTCACAATAACCAAGTTGAGAACACTCAGATTGGCATCCATGTGCATCCTCGAACAGACTTGTGCTTCCTCTCCAGTTCTCCTTGGTCTAAAGCAAGAATTCCCCTTACTCAACAGCAGGCGCACTCTGCCATGGGTCAAAACGCCTTGTTTAATGGGAAAATGTTTGTTATTCCCGTCACTGATTCGGACCACATAACCCTTCCACTCTTCACCCAGAGCATCAGCAGCTACTTCTGTGGCCATGCACTTCTCATAGAATGTACAAAGCTTGTGTTCATCATCTACTTCAATGAGTTTCTGGCAGCCGGTATCGAGAAAGAGAATATTCAGCTTCATCTTCACACAGTCAACCTCCTAGGAGGCGCCATGAAATCTTAAGTCCACAAAGACTGGAAGTTTAGAACATCTGAAATTACTGTTAAAAATGTTAAGTTTGGCAGGGTAGTGGTATCACGTGCCTTTAATCCCAACCCTCAGGACACAGGGGCAGACAGATCTATTAGTTTAAGCAGATCTCTGAGTTTGAGGCTAGTGTGGTCTAGAGCAAGTTCCAGGATAGCCAGGGCTACACAGAGAAACCCTGTCTCAAAATGAAGAAGAAGAGGAGGAGGTAGAGGAGGAAGAGAAGGAGGGAGGGAAGGAGGGAGGAAAGAAGGAAGAAAGGAAGGAAGGAAGGAAGGAAGGAAGGAAGGAAGGAAGGAAGGACAAAAAACCCACTAAGTTTGATGTTTATCTATGTATTTATGCTCTTGGATCAATAAAGAAAAAGAAGAAGAACTTGCTAAAATATTCAAGATAGATTGTTGGGTTCCACTGTCTAGTGAGATAGTTCACTCCATCCTATTTTAAAGAATCCTAGCCTAATTCCTAAAGAAGACAACTGCACAGAGTAAGATATTAAAGAATGTGCCTCATCATTCTTCTCTTGATTTGCAAGTATTTTTAAACATCTTTTCTTTTCCTTTTAACTGCTCAACCAATTTGACTATTAATTTTCTTATTCTAAAACATTCTCTTGGGCAATATGCAAAGTAGACTGACCAGCTTCCCAGAAGCCCACAGTAAATTGTATTACTACCCTCCCCTAAGGACTGCCAGAGTCACTTAATTCATGGCCATCTGTTACCTAAGTTTTCCTAAACCACAGGAACTCTGCCATAAGCTTGGGCATTAAAAAAAAAAAATCACCTTGACATGAACCACCATTATAGCTGGTCACAAAATCAAAATCATTCTTTTTAAATAAAAAAGGGAAGTTCCTTTACATTACAAACTAGCCCAGCAAATTCACTTCAATATTGTAAAGAACCCAGCTCATGAACTTGAAAATTCTAAAAATATGTTACATTTAAATCTAGAATAAAAGTAATTATGGTACTAAATAACACAATTAGTAAGCAGATTTCTTCTTTTTCTTTCAATGACCTTCCACAAAAGCCTGGAATATAAGACTTAAGAACTATGCAATAAAGGGGACTGTGGAGGGGTTGGAACAAGATTATCCTCAAGTAGCAATTTCAAATTCCACAAAATCAAACACCACCAATGCAAACTGTCTAGCAATTCATCACAGCTTTTTAAAAGTAGATAGATACAAGGTCTGTAAAGTTGGCTCTGTGGCTAAGAACACATTACTTTTGCAGAACACTGGTTCAGTTGCCACCATCTACCCAGTGACTCACAACCATTTGTAACTCCAGCTCCAGGGGATTCAACACTCTCTTCCAACCTCTGGGGTTCTTGCATACATGTAGTGACCATACACTCATGTATATAGGCAGGCAGGCATGTCCATGCAGGCACACACACAAAACAGGGATGTAGAGATGGCTCAACAATTAAGAGTGCTTACTGCTCTTGCAGGACCCAAGTTCAGTTCCCAGCACCCATGTCAGATGGTTCACAACTGCCTATAACTCCATCTCCAGTGGATGTAACACCGTTTGCCATGTGTATGTGTCCTTGGGAGAACTGTGGAAACAGTGACACAAAAGGCTTTTCTGTATGACACAGTGACCTCAGAATCTAGGTCTATAAAACTGGGCTAACACCTCAAGACTTATAAATTTTAATGAAATTATCAGAACTGAGTAATATAACATAATCATGTGAATGCCATAGCACACAAAACCATGTCCTCAAATCTACCTCCATTATTAGTTTGAAAGCCAAACCCAGGCCTCATCAGAGGTTTGTTACAGAGGCATCCGTGTGAATCCTGAAAAGGTGGATAAACTTAACAATAAACTGAATAAACTGCTCATCAGCAACCTTACAATTTGGAGTTTTTTATTCCTAACCATATTTGTCTACCCAAATTTCTAAATACATGACTCAAACTAGTCAGAAAGATGGAATGCTACTAATAATAATTAACTTCATTCACGAGGGTAAATATCCTCTACCCACATTTGTTAAGGATATTTCTGTACATAACAGAAAACTATAAATTCTTTGGACAAGAGAATACTAATTGACCAGTTTTCTTTGCTACCTCTTATTTTTTTTCTTTTATTCATTAAACTGCCTAAGTCATCATCACCTCCGTCTGGACAAGTACAACAGTACCAATACAGAGCCTGGCTTCTGTTTGTGGTCTTTTGCAATATGTTCTCCACATGTACTACGACCAGCCCATGACTTCCTGCAAGGAGCTTCAAACAGTAAGTACTCTGCACCATTCCCTGTGCTGGCATAAAATCCTGAGTAGACTCATCTACTCCTCTTTATCCTCAGCTGGGTACCACTCTCCACTCACTCAACTCCAGCATCTTGACCCTCTTTCTGTCCTCACATACTGGGTGCTTCTTTTCTTAAAGATTTTTGCACTGACTCCTCTGCATAGAATGCTTTTCTCTCTAGTTTTTGAAGACTGACCACCTGTCATCCAGAACTCAGTCCAAAAATTACCAGCAGGGAAACTAGTTCTCATCATTCAACCTAAAGTATCACCCCATCATTTTTGCATTATTGAGCTCATGGCATAGCACCTGCCATTTTAATGGGTGACTTACCACTCCACTCAAATATGATCGCCTGAGACTTTCTCTACAGTATTTCCAAACTGAGAATCATGCTTGCGCAGACTTTGACAATTCCATCCAATAAGCTAATTGGAGGCAAAATGCCACCACACATTTGACTCAACACTGTACAACTCTAGCCTGAGTGGTCTTTGTTTTCTCTCTTGAACTTAAAAGTACTAAAGGAAAAAAGTTTTAATTAAATGTAATCTGTAAATTCTGTATCAAATTTGTTATTAAAAGGAATATTGTCTGCTCGTTTAAAATGTAAAATAAACAATACGTAGACTCACCCTATCATAGAGCAACATGCCGATCTCTATTAGGTTTTTCAATTATTTGTATTATTATTGTGGAGATGTGCTTTCGACAAGGCACATGAGTGGAGGTCAGAAGACAACCCAGTTTCTCCTCTCAACTTTGTTAGTTAGATTGAACTCAGGTTTTAGGCTTACACAGCACGTGTTCACCCTGTGAGCCTTCTCACCAGCTTGCCCTGACTCTTAAACAGTCTTCAGGACCAGGAAGGAAGTTTTTGATCTCCTTGTCACTTCTAACCATGTCTCCATTTTTTTTCTCCCTCAAAAGAACCAGCTTCTAGAGCCCATGGCATCTGGCTACTCCACCCTTCACCCATTTTTCTTTTTCAGTTCATTATGTTTTGTCTTTTTCATCCCAAATTCTGTCCTCCTTTCTAACGACCTCCATCTGTGAATAACTCACCCCAAACTGCATCCCTGACCTTCCCCTGCCCAACTTCACTTATCTAACATTACTGTTTCAGGTTTGTGAAGAACAACAACTCTAGATCCACACCTCAATGTAGCCTCTGAATCTCCATATTCTACTTTCGGTCTGCAGTTCACGTCTCAAGACTGCTTTTTGCCTCTTCTGACCCCCCAAATCTCTATCAATTGACTATCCTATTTTCTTAGTTTCCTGTGCCTTCCACATTGCTCCCTAACTAGTATAGTTCCATGGTCTTGTCATCTGCAACCACATTTCATTTTTGTGACGTCCATGATTTCTACTCTCCCATGATCCGTATTTTTAACCATTCAGAGCTCAACCAACGCCGTGTCTCTTTCATCCCCATCTAGTGATTCTCCATCTTACCTAAGAAAATTTGCTGAAATGCTGTCTTTCCTTGCTGACCAATTTTATCTTTCTCTCATTAGAATCCAATTTGTCTTCTGCTTTCATAAAGCCTAGTGTTCTGAAGCTAACTTAAGATTGGCAAGGTGATGCATACTACCTTTAACATCAATGGATCTCTGTGAGTTCAAGGACAGCCTGGTCTACACAGTGAGATCAGGGGCACTGGAGGTTATGTAGAAACCACATCTCAAAAAGAAAAGTAATTAAAATATCAAACTCAATAAAATTTTGTCCTCCTCTGGCCAGTCCTTCACCAGCAGCCATTCTATTTCTGGAATGTGCTTCTTCTCTTCTTTGCCCTACCTTACTAACTAGTGATATTTTTTCTCCATCCATTTTTTGCTGATTTCATCTACCTTAGCCAAACTCTAGAACATCTCAGGGCTTGATCCTTTATCTCTGTCTGTGTCTGGGATTCACCAGTCTCATTACTTGGAATATTATGTGTGCCAGTGACTTTCCAGCTGACCTATGTACTAGTTCAGTGTGCCCACTGCATAGGGCATCCGCATCTGAGTATTCCAGGAACCGCAACTTGGCACCATCAGTTCACTTCTATCCACCTATTCTCTTTCCCCAAGCTGATCAGAGTAAACAGCAAGGCCATCCACCCCCTCCATCTAAAATACAAGGGCTCACCTCAAGTCTTCTGACATTCTCTATTGATGTACATGAATGGAATCTGAGAGAAGTTATTAACTGGTAATTTATTGGGGAATTATACTCACACCAGGAATCAGTAACCAGATTGGCACTCAGAGTGGTCCAGTACCAGAATGTTTTCCAATGATGGCTCAACTCCTAGAGAGCGCCCAGCTCTCCTTCGCCCTTATCTACACCCATCAACATACCTGTGACCACGCCCAAATGGGCAGGGTCAGCAGTACACATAATCAGGGTCTCTCCCTACAATTCTCTACATCGAATTTGCCAGCAAATCCCCTTAATAATTCCATTGTGTTCAGCACCACACATCTCCTAAGCTTTGGCCATTCCTCACTAGACAAAACTATTCCCTCACTTCCACTTTCCTCCATTTCGTATCAAATTGAGTACTCTGTATTCAATATGGACCCACACTTAAATACTAGTTAGTAACACCTCCATGCTGTTCTAATTCTATCACCTCCCTCTCTAACCAAATACACCTATAGGCACTTTCTCTGTAAGTCAGGAGATATATTCTCTTTGTATTCAATTGGAGTGGAAATCTGGGAAGGTTGAAGCTAAGGGTAAGTAGTTCTTACCACAATAAACCATACAAAGCAATTCATGATGGTAAATGGACCATAGAACCCTCAGACATTTAGTCAGTAACTGAGAAGTCCATAATCAGGTAAACGGTTACTCTAAGCTACATCAAATGGCCTGGCCCATCTTTTCCCCTCACACCTTGCTCTCCTTCCTGCTTTAGAAAAAGGTTGTTTTTCAGCTACACATTCACTTGGTAAACTTTCTGAAAGAGAAACACACTACAAAGTATGGCACACAATTCAAAGTATCCTGGAAGTTTCACATGCACACCCAAGTTACATTCCTCCATCCTCATTCAGGTTTCTTCCAAGCTGTCTTTCAGTATTTAGAGAAAGCCGTTCTAACCACTTTATAGGATGGTTAAAACATACACACAGATATGCAAAAACAGTGTGTTCAGGATTGCATATGACCTAAAAGAACATACAAAAAGGAAGGGGGAAAACTAACCTTGTCCTCCTGGGAGCAGAAGAGGGTTGAGGAGCAGGAACGAAATATTTCTCACTGGATATACTTTCACTATTTACCCACATTATTTCACCTAACAATAAATCCAAATTGTAAAACTTCCAAAATAAAAATAAAAAAACTTCCAAAGACCAGGCATAACTTTCCAATCCCTGGAAACTAGATATATAAAGATCACCAGGTCCATTCCAATTCTGATTTAGTCTCTACCCACCTTGATTTTTCCATGGCATTAACAAAAAACACTTTCTATGCTTCTGTAATACTGTATTTTCTTGACTTTGCTCTTACCTTTGGGAAAGTCCTTTTCAATTTCCTATGCGAATTTTTATTCATCTTGTCTGCATTCTGCAGTGTGAAAAAGTACCTTTCCTATTTGTATATACACCGAACACTACAGGAGACAAATCACTAGGGCAGGAATCCTCAAGTAATGAATTTATGATAGTCAACATGATCCTCTTTTGGAAACCTAAGAAATACTACTGTAACTCCATCAGCTTCATCTAGACCCACTGGTTCTCCCCTTGCCAGCAACCACCGCAAGGACAACTTTACACACACACACAGCTATCTTCCTTTAGAGTAGTGGTCTACAAGCATAAGGGGTGTGTGTGCAAACAGAGAAGCAAGTGGACAGGGAAGCACTAGGCTTGTTCTTTTGATAATAACCCACCGTTATAGGAATGCCTATGAAACCCACAATGCTACAAAAAGCTAGCACTAACCCATTATCAAAGTGGAAGCCTATTACTTATACGTTCCACCAGGCCACCCTGTCAACAGTTCTTCCACCTCAAAATCACAGTACTGAAGGCCAAGTCTCCAGACAGGAACCTCTAGGACACAAACTATAAATACAGCAGTGACTAAAACCACAATTTTGGAAAGCATTAATTCTTCTTGTGACCAGCAGGAACTTAAATCTACTGATTTCTCTTGATTCTTCTCTTTCTATACTTCCTGTGAAGGCATTAATTCAGGGCCACTATTTTTCTGGACTAAAACCGCCCAGTTAGCTTGCCTACTTCCAGCTCCACCGTTTTCCAATCCAGTCTCCATACTGCATATTAAGTCTAAACTGAAGTGCAAACCAATCCACTAACTTAGAAGTTTTTTGTTTTTTTTTTTTAAATTCTACAGCTATTGCTCCCAAGTTACACTACTGAGCTATAAATTATGTTTCATTACTTGGTGAAAATAATTGAAACAAGTATCTTGTGTATGTCTGAGAATCTAGGATATAGTCATATATTACCCAAGTCTATGCCTGTAATCACAATAACATACTAACTACTCCCACTACGAAAGGTTAATTAATGAAGAATCAAAGATGGCAGTTTGGACACACAACTGATCTCTCCCAAAGGAATAGAATGGTTTTATTTTCTAAAGTACCAAGTCTGAGTAAATAGAGGAAGGCAGTGAAAGAACTGTGTACTCCCAAGGAAGTGTCAGTGCTGCTAAGTTAAACTCAGAAAAAGACTTGCTCCATACAATAGTTGTTGTAATTTAAGAAAAGTAGCAGGTGCCGGAAGGTGGTGGTGCACGCCTTTAATCCCAGCACTCAGGAGGCAGACACAGGTGGATCTCTGTGAGTTTGAGACCAGCCTGGTCTACAAGAGTTAGTTACAGGACAGCCTCCAAAAGCCACAGAGAAACCCTGTCTTGAACCCCCCCCCAAAAAAAAAGAAAAAAAAAAACAAACAAGAAAAGTAGCAGGCAAGAGATAGATACCACGCTACAAGGTTCAAGCAGAGGGCTTTTATTAGGGAAAGGGATCAAAAAAAAAAAAAAATGGGAAGGGGGAGACAGACCTCCAGAGACAGGAGCAGCAGTGCGAGTGGGGTAGAGAGGGATGGGAGGAGAGAGAGAAAGGGAGAGAACAGATAGAGAGGATGGGAGGTAGGCAGGGCCCTTTTAAAGGGGAACATATAGTGGGAAATTACGAATACGGAGTCGGGTAGAAATATAAGGGTATGTAATAGGGAAAAGCCTTACTTACAGAGCGACCTAGCCAGCCGGCGTGGCAGCAGCCTGTACAGCAAGAAGCAAAGTGAAACCGAAAGCGCAAATGCATTAACACTACTTCACTCTGACCACGCCCTCACAAGCTTGGTCAGGCACACCTGTAGCCAGCCCCTAAGTAGGCGTGGCTACAGCTTCCCCTACAGGAACACAGTGAATATGCACAGGAGGTGCTCTTAGTGGCTGCAGCTGAGGGTGTATCCTGTCAGAATTCCAAGAACCAGTCAGTACAGATACCTGAATACTAACAGACAGCAACTTGGAAAATATATGGTAGGGCATATTAACATCAGGATATTTGTACTTTAAGTTTTGTAGCTTCACTTCTAAATCATTTATACTACAGTATTAAAAAATAGAAACATAAGGAATTCAGTTTATTGTAGGATTTTTAATGCAAGCAAGCTTCCCAAGTTCCCTAAATATGCTTTGCATTCATAACCTAATGTAGATCATCCCAAAATATCTCCAACTAAATTTTAGAAATTATCTTATTTTTATTTTCTCTCTCCTCCCTTTCCCACCATGTGTGTGCCTGTGTGTGTGTGTATGTCTATGTGTGCATGTGCATACACGTGCCCTCTCCTTCCACCTTTACATGGGTCCTGGGAATATAACTCAGAGCATCACAATTGGCAGCAAGGGCCTTTAATTGCTTAGCCATCTCACCCATCCAAAATTATCACCTTGTCTCTACTGACTCCTTAAAATGTCAAATCCTATCTCTGAAACCTTGAGATATCTTTGAAGTGTGTGTGTGTGTGTGTGTGTGTGTGTGTGTGTGTGTGTGTGTGTGCGCACGCACAAAAAATATTTTACATGTAAAGCTAAGATTTTGCCCTTTCATTCTAAAACTGTGCTGTCAAACAGGGTAAGCACCAGGCATACACAGCCACACATTAGCCACTGGTGTAGCTATAGCTAACAGAATTCCATCCCAGAATGCTGCACTGTGAGAAAACTGCCATCACTTCACCACACCCTAGTTGGTCACTTTCACAACATTGTGAGCCATGTGTCCTTATTAGCTCCAGTGAGATCCACAGTAACCCACTTGGTATTTCAACTATTTTATCACCTTGAGAGATTGAGTTGCCTGCAAATAATTATAGCAGTGGCAAGAAAAATCAATAAAGTATAATGAAATCAAGAATGCAATCAATTTGGGGGTTTAGATTAAGACTAAATTTGAGAAAAAGCAAAAACAAGTATAAAAACTGCAGTGTATGTTAACCCAAAGCCAATGCCCACTCCATCCTACTTACCCACTGGAATGTAATTAAAAAACACTTTGCAAAGATCTTCAAAGTGGTCTTTCCAATTATACTTGAGAATACCATTCATTAGCAATAACCTCTTTAATATAGAAGACATACATCAAGATCACAGTTTATAGTTGGTCAAGCCTCTTTAAAACCTTACTTTGTTGATTATCTCTCCAGTGCTAAAAAGAAGTTTTTAAATTAAAAAAAAAGATGTACTTTAGCCAAGCTTACTACATATACAGATTTCTGTAAGCCGCATTTCCTAGCTCTCTTTCTAGAGTATTATCACAAAAAACAACATCACTCAGCTAAAGTGTTACTCCCAAAGGGAGTCTGCTTTTAAAATTGAAACGACTCCCATCACGGCTACTTACCCAAAACTTTTAGAACTCAAATCAAGGCAAGACCAGGCACCTCACACTTCACATAGAATGTCAGAAAACAATGAAAATAAAAGGCACTTCCAAAGTCGTGTTGTATGAATTTATTAAATAAACATTTATTACCATTATAAATTTCTTGAATCAGGTAGCTAGCAAACAGCAAATATTTATTTAATAGGCTACTGTGTGCAAGGTTTGGGGCTACTGTACAAAACAAAAACAAAACAGAGTCCCTGCTCCCAAGGAGCGCACAGTCTAGCTGAAGCACAGGCACAAACACAATGGCAAAGCACAGCAGTCACCATGGAGGAAGGGACAGGATTCCCAGAGATGAAGGCAATGGAGCTGAGCCTCAGCTGAGGAGTTCGCCAGATGGAGGGGGAGGGGAAGCACATTCCAAGCAGAGGGAACAGCACAGAAGCAAGCAGGTCCTGAAAATGCATGCCATGCTGCAGGGTGAGGAGCAAGCGAGCGGTCCAGAGCAGCTAGAGCAGAGGGGTGCATACAAACTAGAGACGAATTAGTGTTTGCTTTTTAATGAACCATCACTGTCAGAAAGTAGAGCTTCAAATTACATTAAATAAGGCTGAAATGTGATTCTGGGAACAATAGGAGAGTTTAAAAGCACTGTTCACAATTAGGGCTTTCTGTAGGTACTGGGGTGGCACTGTGGCTAGTTTTAAAGTGGCAGTTTTAGAGAATCTGAATTGTCTTATATATACACACATATACGTATACACACATGTACACTAGTGTGTGTGTTTCAGAAAAGGAAAAGACAAGGAGGAAGAGCTTGAACCAGAAAGCTTCCTCTACTGAACACCATGCTAAGCAAGGTAGTTTTGTGTGCAGCAAAGTGGCTGCAGTTTAGGAAAGGAGGACCATTTGGGGGTGGGGGGGATAGCAGGGGGTCAGTATTTTGCTAAATGTTTTTATGTAAACTCCCACTTTGTTTTCACAATAATGCTATGGGAGAAGTTTTATTAGCCTATTCTACAAGACACCTGAGGCCTTCAGAGGCTTCAACTTCAGAAAACTGTCTGCCTGTATCAGATATTACACTATGACAGACCATATCAGCTAATCCACAGCACAGCCAGTTCATCAAGCTCATGCCTGCCTGAGTGCAAAGCCTGAATGACTGCTTCACTTCCATCAGTCAAATCCTATGAAATGCCTCTACTTCTCTATTTTCACAAGATTGTTGTGAGAAAGTGGTGATGGTAAAACAGAGAGTCCTAAGATTTATGAGAATGAAAACCTTTAACAATTGATAACAATATCATTAAAATCATTGGCTTCAGTATCTGCAGTGGTGACATCACCTAGCTCTGACTCAGCACTAGAGGAACCATGAAGGCAACGAGCTGTCTATGGGTCATACATGGCCAGTTGTCCTTGGAACAACAGACCTTTTTTTGTAAAGATACTAAAGCTTTAATCAAATTAGATTAACATACTCCAGTGGACTTCTTTATATTGCTATAAAATAATCAACCAAGCAGCTCCAGAAAACTAAAGCCTAGTGAAAAAAATCTGAGGATGAGACTAATGATGCCTAGGAATCGGTATCATCAAATCTTCAAAGTCAAAGTCACATTGCCCATCTTCAAATTCTGAACTTCAAAATTACCATGTAATTATACATTATGTGGTAATGCTGCCTGTTTTTAGGAAACAGAAAAAAATACTTAAAAAACAAAAACCAAAGTACAATACTTGTTGCTGATCTATCAAAATACTGAAATGACATATCCTGCACAATTACTCGCACTTTCTCTGTTCAAGTACTTCCAAATATAGAAAATCAAATCCTGCTTGTAGTGGGGAGAGACACTCAGACAACAGAGACCTGAATGGCACATGAGACACCTGTGGAGAGCTTGGGACATGCATGTCTGTGCTTGAGTACATTTACCAACCTTGTTCTGGTTGAGAGGGTCATTCCGCAGTCTCTGCTTGTTCTTCTGTAATTTACTAGGCATCATCTTGCCAGTTCTGAAGTCAAAACTGCTGAGGTCAACGGCATTTCCCAGGTACCTTGCCAGCTGCGGTTTACTTCTGAACTTCTTACCACTTGGACTAGAAGAAGAAAAAAGTTGAATTGTACAAAAGGAAATATTAAAAGCCTCTATATAACCCTATAGAAACTTTTTTAACAGTAATTTCTGTTCCTGAATGTTATAAATTATAATTATATGAGCTTAGTTTAATTTTGCAATGATTACAAATCTTGAAGGAATTCCTTAACTTTCTGCAGAAAGAGATACTGTATCATTTAATACAGCTCTCCCCTGGGTGCACACTGGCGCACACTGCACATGCTGCTGCTGATTGCCTTGCTATCACTCAGCTAACTGCCTGAGAACTGAGCACAGCACAGCACACTCCCTGCAAGAGTCTGCATTCTCACCAACTCCTTTCCAAACTGGCTTTGGAAAACACTGGCTTATATACCATGCCAAGAGCTTTAAAGTCAGTAACCAGTTTAAAACATCTGAATTTGGAATTCACATAATCTGGCATGTGTATAGTATCTGTAATAGAAAAAAAAGCCTCAAATTTTGACACGTAAATGCTTTCTACTAATACTAAAACTATAATAACTAGAAATGAAAAACAAGCAAGAACATCTGGAAACCTGTTTATAAAATTCTGACATGACTTTTGTTTGGCAAACTATCTAAAATAAGCATATTAAGTAAGCAGATTGTATGTAATAACAACTAATGAAAAAAGAGGCCATAAATTTGAAGACCTGAGAGGAATATATATGAGGATTTGGAGGGAGGAAAGAGGAGAAATTTTGTAATTATAATAGCAAAAGTAAAAATAAAAAAGCACAGGAATCTAAAGAGAAAAGGTTAAATAAAATAAGCCGATCAAAAAAAAAATTTTTTTTTCGAGACAGGGTTTCTAGGAGCCTACCCTAACACTCCCTCTGGAGACCAGGCTGGCCTCGAACTCACAGAGATCCGCCTGCCTCTGCCTCCCGAGTGCTGGGATTAAAGTGGCTGGCATGCCACACCTAGAATTTAACTCTGCACTAACTAGTCACAATAAGTGAAAAATAATTCAACAAAGAACTTTAAAACAATGAAAAACAAAACAATAAGACATTACTCTGAACTAAAGTAACTTCAAGCTCAAGTCTAAGAAACAATGCATGTCACCTGTCACATTCTACGGTACTCTATCATCACAGATTTTGGACAGCTGGAAGAACTATTAACCTTTGTTTTTCACAATCCCATGACTTAAGCATACTTGGAACACAATTCAAATTATACAAAATCTATCCAACAGATGCCGATTACAATCACCAACAACCAGACCATAAAGGAATAAAATAAAGTAGCAAAAACCAAAATCAAGTCTGGGAAAGAACACATGATCCCATACAGAATACCTCAAACCCAATTGCAACTTATACTGGAAACTCTGCTCAAACCACACAATAAACCATCAGGGTACTTTCAACACCGCCCTAAGCTTGATAAATCACTACCAACCACATGCTTCCCCCTCCCTCCCTGCCTATACTTGATCAGTTATTCCCATCTTTGCCAGGAGCATCACTGCCCACGTGGCACCTAACCCTCCAAGCTGGATGGACACTAACAATCCTTCAGCGCCCACATCCCTCTGCCACTCATCCAGCACTAAGTTCAAACTCTATATGCTCAGATTCCCCAATGGTGACAAAATGCCTTCCCCTTACCCCATCATCAAAAGAGCTCAATCAAATGTACTGTTTGCAGACTTTTTCCTGTCAACTTTGGTATCCTGAATTCCAACCTCAGTCTCTGAAATATGCCATGTACCTGTGATTCCTCCCAGTCTATCTTTCCCGATAGGAATGAACTTATCAATGAGATATCAAATCCTTCAAGCCTACCTCAATTGTCACGTACCTAGGTAGCCTTGTTATCCTCAAATTCAAATGAAAAACAACTGCACAATCTTCTGAAATTTTATTCCATTATAATTACTATATGTTTCCTTGACTCCTATGTTCCAAGAACCAAATACTGTAAACCCCTTTTTCTAAAACTCTCAAATGAGAGTTTTTCTAAAGCTCTCAACTATTAAACAAAGTAACTTTCTGGGAGCAAGAACCCTATCAATTGAGTAAGAAAGAATGCAGTTTCCTTTCGCAGGCACACTAGTATATGAAGCATATACTTAAAATTAAAAATTTCATGTTTAGTCAGTTTAGTAACATAAGGCTTACTAAATCACTCAAATTAATTTGAAAAGTTATAAAGAAATACCGTATTTCTCAGTCATTTATATCACTAGTTTTAATTAAGGTAGAAGCCTTTGTAATCAAATAGTCATATGACTGGTAACATTCTGATAAACTATCCTAAAAATGGAGTGAATAAGGGAATGGAGGGGGAGGGGTGGGAGAGGGAAGAAGCTAGGTTAGGAATGCAGGCTGTGATCTCAGCTACTTAGAGGCCAAGCAAGAGAGCTCAAGCCCAGCCTGGGCAGCTGCTAAGAGATAAGGGGCGATGTAGCTCAATGACAGGATGCTCACACCTAGCACCTACATCTCAGCATCTCCAGTACAAGAAAAAACAAGAAAACATCTTTTCACAAAATAAAAATGACAAATCTCATTCAGATTTCCCCCCTAGGGATCCTTTTAATGCAATAAAAGGTGGAGCTCCAGCGTGGACCTTCCTTCAACTGACTTTCAGAATGTGAAACTATTCAGACAGTATTTTATCAAAAAGATAAGCCCCACTGTGCTTAGCATGTGGCTGAGACAAACAGAAAGTCATTTTGGGAAGAACCAACAAATTTCAAAGTTGAATGTGCAAGAGGTATTTCCTTATGTGTTGAGTCACCTTGAGAATACACCAGCACCTCAGTGTCAAGGCTTCTCCAGACAAAGAGTCATTACACTCCAGTCACTTCTCTCCTCAGACTCCAAGACTATTATGGGCTGCAGGCACAGGTCAGGGTACAGAGCTGGCCCATCAAGCACAAAGCCCAGGGTAAAAGTCTCACATACTCCACTAATAAACTATAGAATTCAAGAAGGGTAAAATGCACATTTGCAATATTAGCACTATCAAGTAGTGCCTCGTAAGCTCTGCTTCACTCCTGTCACACAAATGGGACTCTGCAAGGCGTCTAGCAGATATGTGCCATGCAGAAAACTAAGGCCTTTCTGTAATGAGCTTCAAGAAAGTAAACCTGCCTGGCCCAGGGAATTTTAAGATCAGAGACCTTGCTCTGTAGGAGATGGGGCAGGTAATAGGAGGACAAAGCCCAAGAGAACAGTTAAGGAGGAAATATGCTCGAGACTCCACCATCTGCACAGCAGCAACTGATGCTGTGAATGTCCACTGAGCACATACAGTGACTACATTCCCACCCACCCTCTAAGATGGCTGCTACCCAAAAACACCAGGACTTGCAAAGTGACTAAGCTTTTATTCTAGAATGTCAATGAGTTTTTTATTCTCGAAGTATCAATTCATAACGTAAGTCTACAGTATTGCTTTTTTTAACACTAGTAGATTGGTGAATGATATTAGTCACTTTCAGTTTGCTCTGACCCAAGTTAATCCAGTAACGAAATACTATCTCAGTTTCAACCACAAAGAAAAAATCCCTGTCAAATGCCCCCATTCCTAAACTAACTTGCAATCATGCATTTAATTTCTCTTACCCACGATATAATTAAAAATCAAAACCATGAGTTGAATCTCAGTTCATATGAAGACATTTTCATCACTTGAGCCTATCTTCCTTTATTTCTGTCAAACCATTTAAAGTGATTGTTAAACCTAACTCCACCTTAAAGATTCCTTAGATTTGCATATTTATTATATATTCAGTGTTCTGTCTGCATGCATGCCTGCACACCAGAAGAGAGCACCAGATCTCATTATGGATGGTTGTGAGTCACCCTGTGGTTGCTGGGAATTGAACTCAGGGCCTCTGGAAGAGCAGCCAGTGTTCTTAACCTCTGAGCCATCTATCTCTAGCCCAAGATTCTTAAATATAATTATCCAAAAGAAACTTTACGTAGAAGAAAATATTAAATCTGTACCTGACATGGTAGAATATTTAGTGTCATTTGCACTTCGGTCACATGGTGAACTCACCTGAAACCATCATCGACTGAGACAGACAACTGCATCCTGCCGTGCCACCCTGCCTCCACAGACCTGCAGTATGCAACTAAAACTATCCTCTGATGCCCCTCCACTAACAGCAGGACACATTTTGATGATATGGTGAGCCATAGGTTTAGTGACTGCTACAAAGAAGACACATTCTTTCTTTCTTTCTCTTTTTTTTGGGGGGTGGGGGGTTTCGAGACAGGGTTTCTCTGTGGCTTCGGAGGCTGTCCTGAAACTAGCTCTTATAGACCAGGCTGGTCTCGAACTCATAGAGATCCACCTGCCTCTGCCTCCCGTGTGCTGGGATTAAAGGCGTGCGCCACCAACACCCAGCACATACTTTCAAAGCCAGCCATTGCTGACAACAAGGGCTGTGAGCATGGCAGTCACTACAGTGGAATGATACATAGCAGTCTGTGAAGGACAGGGTCATCTCACAAGGCAGAGGGCTGGCTACACTGCTGAAGAACACATTCACAAGCACAGCACTACCCACCATGATCAAAGCCCCCCACACACACACACACACAAAAAAAATCTATATACTTTAACACTGGAAAAGACTAAACTAATCGAAACATCAATTTTTAAAAAACAAATTTTTTAATGTATTTTATATGTATGGGCATTTTGCGAGCATGTATGTTTGATACCACATGTGTACAGTGCCCTTGTTCCCTGGAACTGGAGTCACAGACAGGCGTGAGTCACCATGTGGAAGCTGGGAAGGAAATGCACTCACGTCCTTTGGAAGAGCAGTCAGTGCTCTTAACCCCTCCCTGAGCATCTCTCTAACCCCTTAGAGTTTTTAAGTTGTTTCTTTTCCTCTTTAAATTGTTCAAGTTGAGTAAATACTCAAAACAAAAGATTTCTGTAACATTAAAAACAACTCCCTGAGAAACCAAATTTTGATCTGAGGCAAAAAAAAAAAAAAACTGTGAAAACTGGAATCTTTTATACTTAAATGCAAACCTTGTCAGAAAACTGCCAAATGATGCTTTTAAAATGAGTACCCCTGCTTCAGAAAACAGTGTGGACTGACAGGATGATGGACTAAGGCTAATCCTCACAACTCCTCCACTCCCTGCAAATGTAAGCTCTCCTAAAAATGGACAGCCCGAGCCCCCTGTACAACATGCCCCAGTGGATTATTACTTACTTTCATATTATTTCTATCTCCAGGTCTGATCACTTATTAATCACCTTTTAACTCATCCTGAGCATGGCCACAGTCAAAATGGTCTCAATCCCCTCAGGTCATACTATCTGCTAGTCTCTGCAGTCTAAGGTATCCAAAATGTTCTTCCTAAAACAGCACCTCAACCATAACAGCTCCTCTTTAAAAGCTGTCAATGTAAATTTAGTTTTTAGGATATATAACTTTTATGTTTTATGTAAGCTTAAAATATATTTAAAACATAAAACTAATAGTGGTCAGGGGATTTTCCCAATTAGCAAGAGAGAGAAGTACGTCAGGCCTGCATTTGAGGCCCCTTTTAACCTGGCTCCCTTCAACCTTTCAACCCTACTTTCCACTTCTCTTACCCCATGGCCTTTGTTCCATACATATTGGTTAATTCATTCTATCATGAATGAGCTGGGCTGAATGACCCATCTTTTACGTGGTCCATAATGCAACACTGCAATCTCCAACATCTCCCCTGGAGACTCCTACTTTTATTAACCTAACTCCTATGTCTACCATGAAGACCCACAGCACTCCTCTGAACCCATGCAGAAAGCACCCCGTGGCAGAGATAAACATGACGTGACTGCTGACTTTTCTTCTAGTTTTGCAATACTGAGTGAGCCATGTGTGGTTATAAAATTTCCATGTTTCAATTTTACCACCACATGCAACCTGCTGAAGAGGTTCTTTATGAATGAAATCATACAGTATTAAATTTGCTTCCAGTACTGAAGGCTGGGTTGGGGTAACAACCTGGGATAGAGCTACAGTCATGCCTCCCCAGCTACAACAGATTGTACCCCTTTCAATTGTAAACAAAAATAAACCTATAGGTCACTCCTTACTGAATGTGTTGCCTATCTCGTTACCTGAGCAAGGACAGTATTACTCCCTGTGTCAAATATTGTGAGGTATATAGAGCAATCAGACCCCACTAATAAATGGGCAAACAAGAACCCAGGGAAAGCTGTCTTGTTCACGTGCACCACTGTTAAGCCAGGAGTTAGAGAACCATCTCTAGATTGAATCTCCAGCTGCCTCCTCTGGAGACTCCTACTTCTATTAAGATCATTGTGTTTTTTATGGACTTCAACAACATCGGAGTCCTGTTCTTTCTAGTTCAAGAAAGTGAAACCAGCCAAGAACGATAGCATGTGCCTGTAATTCCAGCATTTGAGAGGCTGAGATATACGGTTGCCACTACTTCAGAACCAGTCTGAGATTATATGCCTAGTACCAGGACCAACAAGGGCTGCACAAGAGGGAGGGAGGGAAGGAGAGAGGGAGGGTGGAGGGAGAGAGGGAGGGAGGAAGAGAGGGAGGGGGGAGAGAGAATGCAAGAGAAAGCAAGTTCCTAAAGAACCCATGAAGAGAAAAGTTTTTCAGAAACACAAACCAGCACGTGTTACACAGAAAGCCAAATACTGGAAATGGAGGATCAAGGCCAGTAAGAAAGTTACTGTCTTATGGGTTCAAACATGGCAATGAATTTCTTCAGGAACTGTACCAATGGATCCAGTAATTTAGCAAACCACACCCTTTTTTAAAACATGGTTTGGATGATAATATATAAACTGCCACAGCACTATCTCAGTAACCCTGACAGAAGGCGTAATTATAGTACTTAATTGGCAACCAGAAGTACTTCTATTATAACTTGGGCAGTTTCAAGATACAGCCAAAACACAAGCCTTCCCCTGTACATTTAATTTCAGCCCAATTAATAAGTGTCAGGCACGCCCTCTGTTAATAGGCATGGCTTAGTTTAAATATCTCCCCAGGAGCAGACTAATTCAGGGGTTAGCATTATTAGAATCTGTGTGAACAGCTGGGTAAAGGTGTTCACATTACCAGCAGGAGAGTTCACACTTAACCTACCATTACCAGAAATTCTGAGCTCCTGGTTTAAAGGCAGGTATCATATGGGACACCAAAATGTAAAACTGAAGTCTGAGAAGTAACATGAACTCAGTTACACTGGCCCATCACCATAAAATCCACCACAGAAAGTTGCCATCAGAAGTCAAAGAAACTAATGTGCTGCAAGCTTCACACTGAATTTCATGCCTTAGTATTCATAGGATAGCCTCTGAAGAGAATCACAACAGGTGATTCTACATAGTCACTAATACCTTGCAAGAGGTCAACAAACTGCAAACACTCTTTGTAGCCCTAAATAAGCACCAATCTCTTCAATGTCCTTTCCATTTCAAAGAAATCACACCGTAGTCTTATAAAAAGATAATTACGACTAAAGTGTTTAATGAATTTCCTAAAGATGAATTTGTACAGAAAGATGGCTTTCAATTGATTAAATTGGGATTATCTACCAAGAAGCATTAGTATTTAAATTTGAAAAAGACAGGAAGGAAGGAAGAAAGGAAGGAAGGAAGGAAGGAAGGAAGGAAGGAAGGAAGGAAGAAAATTCTACTATTAAAAATGTAGAACAGTCAGGAAAATGTGACCATGAACAGACGGGAGTTCTGTGGCAACATGATTGGTTTCTGTTTGTCTACTCTTGTGTAGTACTGGACCAGCCCAGAGCCTGGAGGATACTAGGCAAGGTTGGAGGAGATGGCTCAGTGGGTAGAGCACCTGAAACACAAGTGTGAAGACTAGAGTGTGTCCCTAGAATCCATGCAAGAGCTGACTGTCCTGCCTGAATCCCGCCCTCTCAACACACTTGGAAGAGGCCAGCTCCACTGGATGAAAAGGCCAGCTCTAGGATCTGTCAGAGACCTTGACTAAATATGGAAGACATAGAGCTATTAAGGAAGAAACCTGATGTAAATCTCAGGACTTCACACCACATATGCATACATTACGTAAAATTCTAGATGTGTACGGTGGCACACGCCTTTAGTCCCAGTACTTTGAAGGCAGAGCCAGGCAGATCTCTCTGAGTGCAAGGCCAGCCAGAACTACATGAGGCTCCATCTTGATGATGATAATAGTAAATAATCAAAAATTCTAGGCAAGAGTTCTACAACAGTCCAAAGCTCTGGTTGTTTTATTTTTCATTTTTTACATATATGTGTTTATTATTCGGTACATATGCAGTGGACAGCGTGCATATGATGACAAAGAGGAGGGTAGAGAAGCACTTCTGAGAGTCAGTTTTCTCCTTTCACCATGTGGGTTCCAGGGATCAAACTCAAGTCATCAGGCTTGACAGCAAGCACCTTTACCTGCCAACCCATCTCACCAGCCTGTAATGTTGTATGTCCAGAACAAGAATCCCATCACATTAACCAGGATGTTCAAAACTCCTGGGCTCAAGTGATCCTGTCCCTCAAATTTCCTGAGTATCTGAGACTAGAGGCATGTGCAATCGCACCCAGTTTGGCTTTTGAAATAGCTTTTCCAGCTATGTATTGGATACATTGGAAAAAGAAAAATACCAGCTTTTCTATAATGCAAAGTTAGTTTGAATAAATACATCACTCCAAAACCAAACAAACTGTATCCCAAGACAAGTTCTGTAAGCAATGAAATACAAACTCTACAATGCTCAACTGAGAATGGAGCTTTCTTCAAGGGATTCAATCCCAGATTTAAAAAAAAAAAAAAAATCTTGTCAGTTACATCTGCCTCTAAGTCATAGGCAGCAGTTCACACAAAGCCTATGTAGACTGCTTACCTAGAAAAGATAACAGTCAAATGAAATCCAAAACAAAGAAATGTAAACAGCAGTAAACAAATGTATCTGAGAGTAGTAGTGTTTTAACTTTTTGTTTTGTTTTTCAAGACAAGGTTCTCTGTGTAGCCCTGGCTTTTCTGGAACTTGCTCTGTAGAATAGGCTGGCCTCGAACTCAAGAGATCTACCTTCCTCACCTCCTGAGTGCTGGGATTAAAGCTGCAGGCCACTATGTCGGGCTAGTATTTTATATTTAGCACCATTACAGCACTGAACTGAACAGCGATGGAGAAATTAAAACAAACCCACAAAAATCATCTTCATACTTTGTTTTCTAGCCAGGCCTGGTGGTACAGAACTGCAATTCCAGCTACACAGGGGGCTGCACAAGAGCACAAACAGCTAAAGGTAAATTCAGTCCGGCTGGGAAACTTAACAAGGCTCTTGACACAAAATTTTAAAAGGGGGTAGGGGGCAGGTTATAACTCAGTTTACAGAATTTGCCCACCCTTTGCAAGGAACAGATTCAATCCCCAACACTGAAAATAAGTTGTCTCAAACAAAGTGAAAGAATGAGTTGGAATACAAGAGCTGAAAAGAGTAAATTAATCATCCCTGTGTCTGAGCAACGAGCAAGAATGTGTTCAGAGTCTGGAGAGACTGCTCAGTGGCAGAATCCTTGCCTATGGATGTACCAGTCTCTGGGTTTGACCAACAGTACCAAGGCAGAAGGGAAAACAATTGTGTTAATATTTATGTTCTCTACCAGCAGTAACTACGTTCCTGTATTTGGATGCATGTGCTTATACACAAACTTTTTTAACCTTTTAAAATTAAATGTTCGCATGTATAAATTGAAAATACTATACGTAAGCATATTTCCCCTACCCCAGGTAAATGACCAATAGGAAGTCTTTCATATTATTCCAGCTTCTGGATGACTAGGACTAGTTCCCAAACACTCAAATATTCCACAGCCTGAAAACCGTTCAATCTGTCCACGCAGAGACCTCCAAACTACTGAAGATAACATGTTTGTCCTCTCTGATAAATGGGATGGCATGGAGGAACATTCAGTTTGTTTATAATCCCACTGTTATCAGTGGCCCCTGACCCTTTCCTGAGCTTGCCACCTATCAGAAATGAAGGACATGAGCAGCGTAACCACAGGACTGCAAGATGACATTGAAGTGAAAACCTGGAAACATTTCAGCTGTATTTCTCAACTTTATTCCTGGTTGGCACTGGGGGTAAAACAGTAACTGCACGGGCTGCTAAAGTACTACAGCACAGCAGCAGCACCTCCCGGCCTTTTCCTCACCAGATGCCAACAGCACCCTCTCCCCAGGTGAGAACCAAAAATGTCTCCAGACACTGCCTCATGTTCACTGGGGGAAACAAATGTCGCTCTAGGAGTCTGACAACTTCCGTTGTCAAAAGATGAGAATGTCCTGCCACGCCAAAGCATTCCACACAGTTTCTGGAGTTACAATTGCCTACTTTCTGTGAAACCTCCTGGATCCTACAAAGTTCACTCAAACTGTCTTCCTGTGGATGGCTAATTCTTGCACATGTGCAAGATTAAACGCACTTATGATGATGAATCTGGGACATGCTGGGACAGGCGCCAACAGTGACTGGGCTTTATAGTTTTGATGAATTACACCTTCTTTTAACCCTTTCATGGAATGACTAACCAGCCCTCCATTAACCCTTTGTTCGCAAACCATTTTCCCGGAAGCATTCTACAGAATGTGCCCTCCTCACCTCTCAAACACTTGTGCCCCTCACTCCACTGAGGTCTAACCTCTGCCAAGGGCTTCGGCCCCCTTCCCTATCAGCTAACGCGGTCCTTGTCATATACCTTCAGGACTCTGTTCCAACCCTGCAACCCCTGCCCAGGCCAGTTCCTGACCCCTGACCCCTACTTGACACTGCACCCTCTCCCCCCTCCCCCCAGGAAGATACCTGAAGTAGTAGACATCGCTCTTGCCAGCACTGAGCCCTGATTTTCGGATCACTTCCTCCTTCTTCCATCCGGGGGGGAGGGCAGGGCAGTCCATCCTCTTCCCGCTTTCCGTGGCCCGGGGTCCCCTGGGCCCCGGCCCCGCGCTCCCCGACGGGAAAGGGACAGGCTCCCGCCGGGGGGCGACGCCGCCACCGCTGCCGACGCCGGAGCCGCCCGCGCCGCCGTCGCCGCCAAGGCCGCTGCCGCCACTCTGGGGACGGCCGCGGGCCCCGGCCACGGCCCGACCCGGCCACGGCCACGGCCACGGCCACAGACGCCGCCGCCCCGGCCGCCTGCTTCCACCCCCCCGGCCACGGCCGCCGCCCCGAGCGCCTTCCCTGCGCACGCCGCTCACCGGGGACGGAGCGAGCGCGCTGCCCTGGCCCCCCTGCTCTATGGCGGAGTCGCCGCCAGCGCCGCTGCCGCCCGCCGCGCTCTCCCCCTCCTCCTGCTCCGGGCAGCAGCGGCCTCCCCCCGGGTGCGCGCGCATCCAGCCCCCTCCCCAGCCGGCTCTGCGCTTCTTCCGTAACCGAGCCCTTGGAATCCCGGAGACCCGCCCCGCCCGCAGCGCGGCGCGCGGGGGACGCGCGCAAGCATCATAGAGCGGGCGCGCACAGAGCGGCCCTCCCGCCCGGGGCGTGGCCCCGGCCGCGCCTTTTAGGTCCTCCAAGCTCTAAGCACCGCCATGTTGTCTCCGCCTCCCCGGGGCCACGCCCCCAGAGCCCACCTGCTCCGCCCCCCCACCCCCGCCGCGCCCTTCCGGCCCAACCCCCACTGGGCGCGCGGAGAGCTGAAGGTTGGTGGAATCTCGCTGACTAGTGTCAAGGGTGACCCGGATACTTTGTTTCAAGTAGGGTTAAAAAGTAGCCACTGTGCGAAGAAGTTACCTGTGCTTGCTTCTTCAGTTAAGGAATAAGCAAACAAACATCTCATTTTGTATTTCCAAACTCAGCTGTTCTTTGAACTCAGTAGCAGTTAGCCTCCTGTCCACCATGGTTTCCCAGGGACTTCAGATTGAAAGAATGAAGCCTTATCCCCATGAAATGGCTGTCAGTGTCCTCCAGTGCTTGGGGTCAGGGCCACTTATTCTAGGATGTTTTAAGGGTATAGGAAGGGAAATAATTGGGGATATTCTCTTCAGTGGTAAGAGTTTGGCTTCTAGATTCTCCATAGATTGTCTAAAATCCTTGAATTCATCTGGAATTGACGGCATTTCAAGGGTCTTTTCTTGTCTTAAATTGCTTTGTCTCACATGAAAATGTCGGTGGCCTCTCACTTGGTAAATACGTCTTTATGTGGAAAATCCAATTTAACCCACTGAACAACAACATCAGGAATATGGGCGTAATTCATCTAAGTCTGCCAACTCATTATTCTGGATTTGGATTGTCATGGAGAGATCAGTACTGGTACTATGTGCTTCTGGGAGTCATTTGTGAAGGTGAAAACTGAAGGAGACAGCCAACCTAGGCATAGAGCTCAAGGGTACCATGTTAAACAAGTGTACATGAGGCCCTGTACTTCATCCCCAGCACTACAAAGAAACAGGAGCAAAATCTCTTTCAAAACAGTAGTGAGACCATAAATGGGAAAATATATACTTTTGGAAATTTTTATATTTCCATTTTGTGCCTCTATCGTGCCTATAAATGTATTTTAATGGAGCAAGTCCCATGCATTTAAGCTCATTATTTTAGCTTCTACCAGATTCAATTTACTAAACTCGGGTAAATATAGCTTAATGTTCCTCTATTAAGAAAAGAAATGCATTTAGGAATTCCAGAAGCTTTATTTTCACATGTGATTTTCCTACTGTAATCCCATCAAGTTTTTTAAAGGTCCCCTTATGACTTGGGGTGGGGTGGGGTCTTGAGCTAGTTGGAAGGAATGTAAAGGAACATAAGATCTAGGGAGTTTCAGAATTGAATTAATGCAGGGTTTCAGAGCTATGAAACCTTTTACAATCCAGTTGGTATGAACCAGGGACCCAGGGTGTTGGCTACTCACATAGTGACCAAGGGTAGATGTCTCTGGAACACTGAATATTGTTCCTTATCTCAGAACAATAAAACTTAAAGGTGGCTACTGTCCTGGGACTGTGCAAAGCAGATTCAACTTTATTGAGGAGATTTACAGAAAAGTGATAAATTAGGTGAGAGTAATCTCCAAGAGTAGGAGGGGTTTCCAAGAGAGAAAAAAAGCCATGGCACTCCTTTGTCTAGAGGATTTCATAGGGCCGTGGCAGAATCTGGACAAAGGCTGAGGCTACCTCTACTGAAATTGACTGATCTGTGTTATTATCATGGGCTGAGAAAATGCAAGAATTGAAAGTTGTATGCATGCCCTGCCTGCCCAGCCAGGAAGATGATCATGAGCTAGCTGTTCACATGATGCTTATCCAATGAGAGGTGGTTGAAACTCCTCTCTATACATCTCTTACTCCAACTTTGTTAGTTATTGACTGGTGACTATTAGTCACTTGGTCAGTGTTAATATTGTCTGTCTGACCTTACATGTGTCTCCAGTGCTGTTAATTAAACTAAGCTTCCTTTGTTCTCACAATTATGTGGCCAGCTTGTAGTTTTACTGTGGCAGACAGTTCACTCTACCACAGCCACCAAAATATAGCTTCAATCTTTCTCAGGTTGCTTCATGTTTAGTTCTTTGTCTGTGGGGTAATCTGAGGTCTCTGTGGTGGAAGTTTTTTGTTGGAAGCAGTCCTTAAAATTTAGTCTGTTACAGTGAGCTGCATAACAAGCAAGAATATGAGAGAAACAATGGATGTCTTCGCTTGGCTCTATTGCTGTGATAAAGATCAGGACCAAAAGCAAGTTAGGGAGGAAAGGGTTTACTTGGTTTACATATTCCCAGTCACAGTTTATTGGGGAAAGCCAAGACAGGAACCCAAGGTATGAACCTTGAGGCAGGAAGTGAAACAAAGGCCATGGAAGAAGCTGCTTACTGGCTTGCTCCTCACAGCTTGCTCAGCCTGCTTTCCTCTACCACCCAGGACAACAAACCCTGAGGTGGCATTATCCCCCACAGTGAACTGTGCCCTCGCAAATCAATTATTAATCAATAAAACTGCCTACAGGCATGGACACAGGCCAGTCTAATGGGGGCGTTTTGTGGTTCCCTCTTCTTAAATGACTCAAACTTAAGTTGACAAGAAACTAGCCAGGACAGGGCGAAGGGGAGGGGAAGCTGGTTTGCTCTCACTAGTCCAGAGCCCCTTGTCCCTCTTATCTGTCTAATCTGGTTATTTCACATCCAACTATAAGACATCTTAATAATCTTCCTCAATTGCCGTTAAACTTTACTCTTTCTTCTAACCCCATCCTCTGCTCTCTACATAACAAGTGTGAGCAACTTGCAGTTTTCACCATGGGACCTTATCATTCATCACCTACATCATTTAGTACTGTCATCCACTAGCTAATACAGGGAGCTAGATCCTGCATTAGGGACCTTAGTCCAAAGCATAGGCTATTGCTTTTAAAAGATATACTCTAAAAAATGCCACAGTTTGGGGGTAAATTATAAATTAAGCAAATATAAAGCAAAGTACTCTTAAGAAGAAATCTATACCTGATTCAGAAGTAAACAAAAATAAAAATGTGTGCACATATAACTTTAGAGACTATTAGGAGGAGTCAAATAACTTTAACTCAAATGAGCAGAAACACAGATAAAGATATTTACACCCAGGGATAGTTACAAAGTAGAGTCTAGTTTGGTGAGCCTATTTTATGCCATTTATCCTATACCATTTATAGAGAATGATGGACACTGAGTTAAAGCTGTTGTAGAAAACATTCTAACTCATATAATCAAATGTTTATAAACTGAATTTGAAGTCTGTTTTTAATGAAATAAAAAATGTGTTACATGTTTCTCAGGGTACTGAAAAGATGTTATGTTTTTCTTTTACCTAATCCATGCCACAGGGAGAGGTGGGTGTGCTACTCATTTTTGAGGGCACACTGTTTAAAATGATTTGTATGGTTCAATGCACTCATCAGGTATCTGATGAGCCCTCCACGGGTGCCAGGCAGGTCCAGCAGCAGCCACTGGGTATATAGCAGTGAAATTAAAGAAGGTGAAATTTGTGAGTGGGTTAGAGAAAAAGTTCAATAATCGCAGTAAAGCCCTGCACACAGGTGAGGGGAATAGCTAATGGCAGAGTGGCACCAAGTATAAAAACTGGGGAGCTTGTGCAGGAGTGGAGGCCTGGAGTGGTAAGGAAGGTTTCTGTGAACAAAGTGAGGGTAATAGAGAAATGGGAGGGGCATCGCACACAGGTTTTGCTAGATGAAACGTTCTTGGAAGAAGCACGTAAGATCTTTCCAACTTTGAGTGGCAGAAGAGTGCAGGTGAAAACAAAACAAAACAAAACAAAAAACAGGGACAACAGAGAAGGTTTAGGCAGTCTAGCAAAACAGGCTCTGAGCTGGGGTCAGGCGACACTTTGACACTTTCTCTTGAGTGACACTGAGACATTGGGGCAGCCAATTGCTGTCTGGTTGAGATGTAATTTCTGATGCAAAGCATTACCACTCTACCCAACGTTCACATAGCATCCTTCGTCAGCCCTTGTTTCTACTTTTAGTTGTTTGAGACAGAATTTTATTATACTCATGCCCTTCTCCCCTCAGAGATCTTGAGGTAGCTTGGATGGATTACAGGTGTTCAGCGTTGTCCCTGCCAGGCCCCATTTCAAGTAGATCATATGTCAGAACATTCTGGTGTTTTCAGGCCAGATTATGGCTCAAAACCACTGTTTGGTATATCAAGTGTTGTCTCATGGTCCTGAAACCCAAAGATCCATTTTCCTTCTCCTAGCAGCTCGTACTTTATACTTTTGTACATTACCCATCTGCACTCACTTACAGATAGTGTTACAACCAACAGAAATTTTAGAAATATAAGTCATTTCTTAAATGATTTTCTGTGACTCAAAATTCACCTCTTCTTGTTTTCACTCGCTTTTCAGATAATTAACGCTTCTTGGTTGGAGCTATTGAGCCCAAGATTCCTCTGTAGTCATTCCAAGTGGATGGTTATTTTTAAAAAAATGAAATCTTTATTTATACCATGTGTACTTGAAAGTGTCGTTAGGCCTTTGACATGCCTTGCCAACAGCATTTTGTTTTCGTTGGAAATTAGGTGAACAGTAGTTTTGCCAACTCAGTGAATCATGAGGCCTGCTAATTAGAGCTGGAGGCCGTCTCTTTGGTTGCCCTCCCACTCTTATGCAATGTCTTACAGTCTGTCCTTACGCTTGGTGGGGGGTGGTGATGATTTTGTCCTCACTTAACACAGATACACTCATTGGCAAAAGTACAATTGTTTTCTGTATTCTAGCTCTTCTCTTGTTATTTTGTCACACCCAAAGACACTAACTCGAGTATCTGCTAGTCAGTGAAGTGCATAGATCTGAAACCAGGCCCCCCCTGGTAGCAGTGAG
The DNA here is from genome assembly GCF_003668045.3 of Cricetulus griseus. Lineage (NCBI taxonomy): Eukaryota > Metazoa > Chordata > Mammalia > Rodentia > Cricetidae > Cricetulus > Cricetulus griseus. The sequence continues at coordinate 169,020,237 of NC_048595.1, forward strand.
GTTTCAATCCCTGAATTTGTTCTATGTTTTCATAATGAAATAAAATAACACTGTATTTTTTAAAATCACTTTTCTCACTATTGGCTTACACTCCTGTTCACCTGGTCAACAAAGAGAAAACGTTTGAAAGAGCAGATAGTCTTTCAGGGTGACAGCTGGTGTTTAGTTCTTGCCTGTACACCTGGGAGGTGGAAAACAGAGGTCGTTAAAAATTCTATTGTTCGACAAATGGGCTAGATTTCATATATAATCTGTGGTTTATGATTTTTCTCCTAAAATAAACCAGCAAGATCTTTGACACTGAGAGAAAAACAAAATTTGGTCACAATTTCACAATGGTGGTGTGCTATGATACATGGTATAAAAGGCATTTCCCTAGAATTATTGGAAGTACAAAGGGGTACATGTGTCTTAGGTATTGAGCAACTTTACTATTAATAACTTTCCACTCTTCATCTAGCCCCAGAAGAAGTTATTGTTTTCTTAATTGGAAGACCTCCTTTTGCGGGAGACTTGTTGATCACAGTTGTTTGCCTCCAGGCATCAGTTATTGTCACATCTGCATAACCTGGAGGTCTGTCCCCTGGGTTGAAGATGAGAACAACTGTGATTCAGCAGTGTTTTGTGTCCCTATCTGTGGCATATGCATTATTTGGCAACACCAGTCAGTAGCAAACTTTAGCTCCCTTGCTGACCTCCACTTTAATAACTAGAAAATGTGAATACTTTCTCATGATAGCTCAGATAAGTGCCTCAGAAGAAAAGTGGGAATGCTTATAGGAAAGTGTTTACCTCTGTTTAAAATAAGAGAAGACATGATGGCACTCCCCTCTTTCTTGTGTTACTAAAGTAACAGACATGATTTCAGAAAAATGTGACAGTCATTTTGCAACAATGAAGCAAAGAACACAGAGAAAAGAACCCTGGCAAAGATGAAGAATCAGTGACATTAGAAAGCTACTGAACAGAGTCTGGCAACTATTATCTCCAGACTTCTTGTTATCTGAGAACTTAGGTCATGGACACATGCAGCACAACACACTATTTGATAACATGCAGTTTCCACCCTCAATGACTGTGAAAGCCATGCTGTGACTCAGGCAGTTCTCTACTGTGAGCCCCTGTGTCTGAGACTGCTAGATTAAAGGAGGCAGTCAGATAGGAGTGGGAATGGAATATGTATATGTATATGTATATGTATATGTATATGTATATGTATATATATGTGTATATGTATACATATGTAAGATAGGCATCTTTAGCTAAGTAGTTAATAATATGACTTCTTATTACTTTTTCAGAAATTACCATGCAATTACTCCTGGTTGCATACTCACATCTGAAGATTCAGAACTAAGTATGTCAGCTAAGAAAGAACATGCAACATTTTTCTTTCTGGGTCTGGGTTACTTCACTCAATATGATCCATCCATTTGCCTGCAAATTTCATGTTTCTTTACAATGTGTTTATTATCTTATGTCCTTTGAAGCTGTCACAACTGGGAATGTGTCTATGACCTCTTTTTCTCTGTGCTCTTGGTGTACAGAAACACTTGGTTTGTGCAAATTCTGTATCTTGTCACATTGTTGAATGTGTTTATCGTTTCTAGAAGTTTTCTGGTACCATTTTTGGGATCTCTTAGGCATAATATTTTGTCATCTGCAAATAGGGACAGTTTGACTTCCACTTTTACTATTTTTATCCCTTTAATTTCCTTCTCTTCCTTATTGCTCTAACTAGTGCTTTGAGCACAGTATGGAAAAGGAATGAGGATAGTCAACAACTCTGTCTTACTCTTAATTTCACTAGAATTGCTGCAAGTTGTTTGTTTGTTTGTTTGTTTGTTTTCCATTTAGGATGATGTACACTAGTCCCCAGTTGGAAAAACTTCCTGGGAAGGATTATGGGGTATGGCCTTGTTGGAGATGGGCTCCAACAAGGGGGTGGGCTTGGTGGTTTCAGAAGACCCTTCTAGTCCCAGTGTGCCCTCTCTCACTCCCACGTGCAGTTCAAGTGTGAGCTCTCAGCAGCTGCTCCAGCCACCTGCTGCCTTCTACATCCACTCCACCATCATGAATTCTAATTCTCTAAAACCATAAGCCCCAAATAAACCCTTTCTTTTATATGTGGCTTTGGTCATGGTGTTTGAGCACAGCAATAGAAAAGCAACTAATGCACACCTCACTAAAGCTGGCAGGAAGTGGCTCCTGCCTTCTGATAGCCTCAAGGACTAGGCAGCACTAGTAAGATGATCCTACTCTGGGTTCCCTGTAGCAGTGTCTGACTCACACTCAGTGAGAACCGCTCAAGTCTCCAAGGAATGCTAGGAATGTAGGGACCCATCTATCCCTCCCGAACCATAAATATGACTAAGAATTAAGAAAATATGTTCCTTTTCTTAAAGTAAGTCAGAAGGTTAGCTATAACATAGTGAGGGAGCTACACAGACTGGTCAGTGAATTGCAAAACTTAATGGATTGATGTACTTGATTAGGACTACACTTTCTGTAGTCTCTTTCTCCCTCTTCACTTTAGTTATGCTGTCCAGAATAGTCAAAAAAAAAAAAAAAAAAAAAAAAAAAAAAAAACAAATGCGCTGGGAAAGCACAGTAGAAAGACAAGAAGGGAATGAACTACAAAGATACTTCTTTCCCAAATTCCTCATTCCCTCTATGTCTTCACTGCTACAAGTCACCAGGAGCATGCAGAAGAGAAAGAACTCAGAACAGGAATTGAAAGGCATTTCCACAAAGTAGTGTCACCCGTGAGAGCTGAAAACTGTCCTTTTGAATGTTACATTTCAAAATCTTGTATTAAAGAATATTTGGGTAAGAAGGGTGGAAGATATTCAGGTGAATTACGGTTGAGAATAACCAGATATAATATTTGATTCCATAAAATGAAAAGTCAAGATGCTGCAGTGATATTTCAATAATTGTTTTTTGACACAGGGTCTTTTTTTAAAGATTTTATTTATTTATTATCTATACAATATTCTGCCTCCATGTTTGTCTGCATGCCAGAAGAGGGCACCAGGTCTCATTACAGATTGCTATGAGCCACCATGTGGTTGCTGGGAATTGAACTCAGGACCTCTGGAAGAGCAGCCAGTGGAAGAGCAGCCAATGCTCTTGTCCTCTGTAGTTCATCCCTCCAGCCTAAAATGGGGTCTTTCTATGTAGCCCTGGCTGTTCTGGAGCTCTTTACATAGATCAGGCTGGCCCTCCAACCTAGAGAGTGCTACCTGCCTCTGCCTCCAAAGTGCTGGGATTAAGGTGTGCACCACCACACTGGGTATTTTTCAGTAATGTAAAGGCAGTTTAGGGAAAGTCAGTAATTCATTTTAAAAGAAATACAATTTTATTCGAGGTTTTTGTTTGTTTGGCTTTTTCCTAACTTTGCTTTAACATGAAATCATTGTTGTAAAAATCTCTGAACACAATTTGAAAATAAACCTCTTATGGTCATCATGACAAGCCAGGTGGAGGCAGAGGCAGAGTTCAAGGACAGCTTGGTCTACAGAGAGTTTCAGGATATCCAGAGCTACACAAAGAAACCCTGTCTTGAAAAACCAAACCAAACCAACCTAACAAACAAAAAATCAGGACAATGTGAAATTGTTCATTGTCAAAAATAAATAAAATTTTAGCACTGGTGAAATAGCCTAGTGCATAAAGGTGCTTGCTAACAAGTCTGCTGATCTGAGTTCAAGCTCCAGTTTCCGAATGGTAGAAGAACAGAACCAACTCCCAAAAGTTGTCTTCTGATCTATACATACACATATACAACAATAAAATGTAATGAAAGAAGGCATTCCATTTTAGATTATATGATACTAAATCCTTCAATCAGACCAGTCTTTAGCTGGGAAGCTGGACTGGAGAGTCATGAACCACATTTGGAGGAAGAAGAAAGAGGACAAATGGCCCATTTACTTCTAGGAAGACTTAGCTAAATAAGAAAGGTTGGCTGTCTATTTTAATGATGCTGCAGGAAATCACAGCAAAAAGCTCTTAGAGGTTTGGGGGAAATCAATGATAATTACAAAGATCACTAGGAAACAAAAAATAAAGACCATCATTAACTTCAGGGGGAAGGAAAACACCTATAATCATGGTCATAATTTTAGAGTATTCTACAATACATGGTGATATTTGCATGTTTTAACCAAAAAGTAGGAAGAGGAACTTACAGCAGAAGAGCCCAGCCGAAGAACAGACATTGCTATCCATGAAGAGTGGGGCTCAGGGTTGGGCCAGGAACAGTATATTTTCCTTAGACTTAGTGAAGCATTTAACTTGTTAAAAGCATGTGCATCTGGTATTTTTACTGAAAATACAGCAGTTGGGTGTTGTGTGTGGAGATACCCACCTAATATCCCAGAATGCAGGAGGGTAAGGCAGGAGGGTCAAGAGCACCAAAATTCATGATCTGCCTCAGATGCAGGGGTGAGGGGGAGTCATAATAGGACTTGACATGTAATACTCTCACTCACAACCTCATAAAATAAAAGATAATGGCCATTTTCCCCAAGTGCTTATTATATGACAGTCCTTGGATTAGATGCTTTTCTTGCACTGTATTTAATTCTCACAATGCCATATAGAAAACATTGTTGTCCTCAGGTTACAGATAAAGATAGGAAGGTAACCAGATGTTAAATCACCCATGAGAGACTGCACAGCTAGTAATAACAAAGCTGGAGACAAGCAGTGTAGGTCCATATGGTTTTGAAACCTGAGCCCTTTGGATTACACAGCCTCATGAAACACAGCCTTCCTTTGTTTATATGTAATTTTATGTTTTGCACATGTTAACGGCCCATTCCCTGTGTGGGCTCCATGAACTTGTTAGGTCCTGATTCTGGCTTTTTCGGCTTGTGACTTAACGACATCCCTTGAGTCCCTGGTGTGTAATTTTGAAGCACTGAAGTTTGGGAAATAATGCTCAGCCATAACTCTGAACTGCAGGCTTTTTTCTTCTCTTTTTTTTAAGGTTGTAGTTCATTTGTTTGTTTTCTTAGTACTGGCTGTTTGCTGGTGTTTGGCAGGTTTGACAGTGTGGTGTTGGGGGTGTAAAAGCAATGCTTGTAGGCTCCATGTTAAAAGAGCCAGTAGTAAAACTGTCACTCCTAAAGCGGACAAAGCTTGCTCACTCAGACCCTAGTCCTTCCTGAACCCATGTTTTCCATAGCTCATCAGGGAGTAGCTATGTCAACAGGTGAAAGTCATGAGGATAACAATGGGTGAAAAGCTCACACATTTTATGGGAAATATTTTTTAAAGACATATACACAGTAGTGTTTCCAAGATACATCTAAACGTGCAGGTTTTCTATAGCAAGTACATGTGTTTAAAAAAAAAAACACTTTTGGCTATCTAATAACAATAAAAATAAGGTAAGTCAGCTGGGCAGTAGCGGTGTATGCCTTTAATCCCAGCACTTGGAAGGCAGAGGCAGTAGGAGCTCCATGAGTTTGAGACCAGCCTGGTCTACAAGAGCTAGTTCTAGGACAGCCTCCAAAGCCACAGAGAAATCCTGTCTTGAAAACCAGAGAGAGAGAGAGAGACAGAGACAGAGACAGAGACAGAGACACAGAGAGAACAAGTTAAGTCATGGTTTAAAAAAATAAATAAATAAGGTGGGCCTACCATCACAGATCTGTGAACTTAACTACTCAAGAGGCTGAAGAAGGAGACTGCAAGTTCAGGGACAGCCTGCACCATTTAGTGAGACCTTCTCACAAATAGGAGTAGAAAGAAGGCTGGGATTTGAACTAGCAGTATAGCACTTGCCTAAGATGCACATGGGCCCTAGCTTTAATCCCCAGCACAATGAAAAAATTGGCATTTTTAAACATATAAACTTAAATGCTTTTCAATTTATGATAAAGTCTGGCACACTACGAGTAATCACCACGGACATGCATGTGGGAGCCAGAAGCCGACTGTCTTCCTCTATTGCTCTCCACCTTATTTATTTGTTATTTGTTTGTTTATTGTGGGACATGGTCTCTCCCTAAACCTGGATCCCATCCTTTTGTCTACCTGCCTGGCCAGTGAATCTTGGAGGTCCACTTGTCTCTGTCCTCAGCCCTGGTAATACAGATGCACTCTGAGTGGTAGGTATCTGAACTCAGGTTCTCATGCTTGTGTGGCAAGCGCTTTACCCACTGGATCACTTTAACCTCGATCTTGAGCTAAGCATGTCCAAAAATGTATCTACTGTCTCAACTTCTTGAACTGTGACTTTAAACAAAGTATGCTCAGAATGTACTACCCAAATGAGGATGCTCAGAAGTGTGCCTAGAGTGCTAAATGCTTTGCTTTCGGATATGCACATATATCAGCTGCCCAAGGAAGATGCTGGTGTGTCTCATCGCTTTGGAAAACGCTCGCATGCTCTGTTTACCTGCTGGAGTCAATTCATCTCTCTTCAGCCTTCATTTCTTGGCTGTGCTTGTCCCACTTTTGCACTCACAAATTTGAGAATCCATTGTGTTGGGTTACTGTGACGGCAAACTGAGAGGGGATTTCATAGAGTCCTTATTCTTTCCCCCATAGATCTTGGTTGCTGCATTGCTGTGTCCTCTATATTAGATTCAGTCTTGGATGAAGTTTCCACGAAGGTAACTCCACAATACAGCATGGTCCTGCCATGCTGTGCCACTAGTTGTGGCAGCTGGGAAACAGAATGAGGAAACTGGCCTAAGCACCAGTGTCTCTTTAAAGGCCATGCTTCCAATGAACCAACTTCCTCCTGAAAGGCCCCATCTCCTAAAGCTTCCACTACCTTAATAGCACCATGGGCTACTGGAAGCATGGGACCCAGGCCATCAGCACTTGAGTCTTCTGGGGTCATTTCAGATCCAAATGACAGATGTCACCTCTACATTTGTATCTTTTTTACCCCCCAGGACATGTGTTAGCTGTTAAGAGGTTCATTTGCAATTTGACACCCTGTTAGCTATTGCTATATTTGATATCTGAGGTGGGTACTGTGAGTGCTAGACTGGGACCAACAGCTACTGGAAGCCTTGTTGCAAATGAACAATGGAATATTGTGTATCTTATTTTGCCCATGTAAGAGGAACTTCTCTCTAAATGCATCAACAATTATTTTATCAAATAAAACTGATTAAGCCAAGTGTTGGTGGTGCACGCCTTTAATCCCAGCACTTGGGAGACAGAGGCAGGCGGATCTCTGTGAGTTTGAGGCCAGAGTTTGAGGCCAGCCTGGTCTCCAGAGAAAGTGCCAGGATAGGCTCCAAAGCTACACAGAGAAACCCTGTCTTGAAAAACCAAACCAAACCAAACCAAACCAAACAAAACAAAAAAACCACTGATTATTGGAATCTGTGCTATTTGATAAAATAATTGAAAGTTGGAGTCACGTGCAATGTACTAATGGTCACTTCCATTTCAAGCTATTGTGAGAGAAGAGCCGAGGCACTTTCCAGATGAACTCTTTAACGTCTTAATAATTAAAAGGAATTCTGTTCTACTCTCCAAAGGCAAGGCGTTCACTTTTTCTGTCTCTTTCCATCTCGTTTATTTAAATAGTGAGAAGAGGGAGTCCGTCAAATCAAAGGCTGTGTGGGTTAATGGCCCTGGAGCATTGCCTTTAGCAGGCTAGGCCAAGCTGCCTCTGGGACTGTGTGGGAGACTGTGCTCCAGGTTCTAATCAGTGAACCGACACGCAAGTGCGTTCTCTCTCCCATGGCCCCACAGGCCTGTGTTCTCTCAGAACCAGCTTCTTGCTTGCTCCTGGGTAGAAAAGTCTGGACTATTTCTACTCAATTCACAGAGGACATGACTGCGAAGGACGGAAGGAAAGATGCCTTAGGAGAGAGTCCCTTTTCCTCCGAAATGGCTTTGGTTGCTTATAAAGTTGTGACTGAAAACCTCTTCCACTTCTTTGAATCCATTTCTGAATTAGTAGAATCTGGACGGGGGTTTGAACTTTGAGCTTTGAAAGGAAAAGAAAAAAAAAAAAAAATGTGACTGACTCACGTGACCACATAGCTGGCTTCTGCTCCCCTCACAGCAGCTCAGAGCTTAGCCCTTCCCTCTCTGAATACACACACCTTCAAGATTGAACTCCGCCCTCTCTTCTCCAAAGCTTGAGTATTGTGATGCCTTGTAAAAGGTTGAGAGTTTTACAAGCCTTTGCTGAGACAGACCTGCAAGAGGCAGGAAAAAGTTAAGTCTACCGTACAGTACTTCTCAAGATCAAAAGGGCTGATCCAAAGGCTTTGACTGGAGTTACAGTCTGATATCATGATGCTCACTCACCGGATAGCCTTCTCAAATATTTTCTGAATAATTAATGGAAGTGACTCAGGAAAAGGATGACTTATGCAGCAGCAAGCGTTTAAAACGGACGAGTCTGGACTGCTTGAAGAGCATATGCCTTCTACTGTTACTTAATGAATTAGAGAGAGAGAGAGAGAGAGAGAGAGAGAATGGGCGAGACAAAGGACTCAGTGGAAAGAGCAACTGTTGTTCTTGCAGAGCACCCGTTTAGTTCCTAGCACCCATGGCAGGTGGCTCACAAGTATCAGTAAGTGAAGTTAGTTACAAGGAGATCTGACTCCTTCTGGCCTTCAAGGGTATCTGCAAACAGGGCGTTTAAACACATAGATTTAAAAGGGGGGGCGTGTCTTTAAAAATACAGAGTAGTTCATTGGCATGGGTTTTTCACCCAAGTCTGAATGTTTCTGTTATCATAATCTTAGCTACGTAGACCTGCTAACCATAGTACTCTCCAGGAACATACCAGTCACTTTCAATGAAGGATTCTTTTTTTCTTTTTTTTTTAAATTAAATTAGAAACAAGCTTGTTGTTTTACATGTCAATCCCAGTTCCCTCTCCCTCCCCTCCTCCCCTGCCCCCCACCAACCCCATATCCCATCCCCTTTCTGCTCTCCAGGGAGGGCGAGGCCTTCCATGGGGATCTTCAAAGTCTGTCTCAATGAAGGATTCTTTATAGTACATTCACATTTAGAGAAAATGTCACTAGCCAAGATGAAAATATTTAAATATTCTCATTTAATATCATATGCTTTCAAATCATATTCATTATCCTACATTTCATCAGGTGTCTATCAAAAGATCTGTTATAAACTAACACAGACTTTGTCTTCATATTCAAACAGTCATTATTAGTGAGAGGCAAAAATTCAGAGGAGACTATCTGGAAGCCTAGTGATTTTTAGTTTACCTTTAAATACATTCCACATGAACTAACTAATCAGGAACCAACCCTCCCAACATTCATAAAGGACACCAGAATAACTCCAGGCTATGGAGTTATGAGGGTTTTAAGACAGGAATTCCAGAGGCCTCTTCAGTCCTCATGTCCTAAGATGATTGACTTATCTTTTTTGACCACAGTCTTTTCTTCTGAAAATTCAGGAATTCATCCTCAGATAATTCACTTGAACAACAGCTTTTAATTCAAAAGGTATGAAGTGGGGATCTGTATCAGAACCCTGTTTGCATTTGCAGTTCCGAGGCTTGTCCACCCTTTGGCCTTCTTACAGTCTGTTACTGACATGTTTGAATGAGTGGGTTTAACCCAATGTCCAAGAGGACATTCTTCTGAAACCTCCTATTACACACAGGTTAATTTGTGCTATTTCATCTGAAAGCCTCACCTTCGGTAAGTGCAAGTCTTATTCAGATCAGTATTCAACTGGATTGTAGGTTGGAGAATTCCATTAGTAACTTATTGCACTTTTAAAAATCTTTCAATTAAATCAGTTGAAACATGATACAAATATTGTTGGCCATTTATTGACCTTAAAATAGGACTTTATCTTTAACTCTTAGATCCTGGAGGGTGAGGCATTTGAGAAGTCAGCATCTCACTGGACAAGTGGGATTCTTGATACCTTTCAAATAACATCAAATACAGTTCTCAGCAATCTTATCATTCCTGTGCATTTTCTTTAAATCATCTCCTGTTTCTTTTCTAAAGTTGCATATTTACATAAAGTCTGCACAGTTGGCACTGTGGTTGCATTTTCACAACATCTAACCATGATATGGGAAGGACAACTTGAGTAACCTGAGCTATGTACTCTATCTAGGAAGACAGTTTGCTGGGGTTAAGAAAGCCCTGGTCTGAGAACCAGGAAACCTTGGCCTGCCAAACAGTTCAGTGACCATGAACAAGTATTTAATTTTCCTGGTTTTAGTTACCCTGTCAGTATAATTACCCAGTACCATGGGGTAATCCCCACGATCTCTTCCTCAGAATGGATACTTAGGCATCTAATGTTTCAAAATACTTTGACATTTCTTACAAATCCCTTTCAAAAATGTCATTTTATACTCTTAAGAATCCCCATTAGAGACAAGGTAAGACTTTGGTGAACTGAGAGATAACTGGGGTATATCATTTTAGATGTGGTTACTAAGGGGAGATTACGTGATTGGCAAAGATTATAGCAGAAGTGGAATGTAACCTCAGGTCTTCTGCTAAATTCTGTCTCCCACAGAGAAACAGAAGAGGAAGCACCATTGTTTGGAACAGCAAGTTATATTCAGGGATCACTTCTGTGATAAATATTTCCTTTAGTGACTCAAAGCATAAGGAACTCAAAACTAAAAGTAAATAGGTGAAACAAGAGTAAGGAAATGTCTGGCCTACACACTCCATTGAATTATGGGTAAGAGAGTAACTATGAAGGATTGAAAATAATAGCCAAGCCCCTGTGGGTAGGTTTGAAGACACACTGTGCCAAAATCTGTCATCCAGTTATGGGTCCTATCTCCATTATTTGCTTGCTTGTTTGTTTTATTGCTGTGATAAGACACTATGACCAAGGCAACTTATAGAAGAAAGAGTTTCTTTTTATTGGGCTTCCAGTTTGAGAGGGTGAGTCCATGACCATTGTGGCAGTGAGCGTGTAGGCAGGCAGGCATGGCACTGGAGCAGTAGCTGAGAGCTCACATGTTGAGACAACAACCAGCTGGCTGGGGGTGGGTGCTAACTAGGAATGGCATGGGCTTTTGAACCTCAAAGCCCATCCCCAGTGACATACCTCTTGTAACAAGACCAGGCATCCTAATCCTTCCCAAACAGTTCCACCACTTGGGGACCAAGCATTAAAACATATGAGACAATGGAGGCCATTCTCATTCAAATCACCACAGGTTCTTTTACTGGAATGGGACATGGAGATAAGATGCAGGGAATTAGGGAGAACAAAGTTATGGGGAAAGAGAAACCCTGGGGAAAGGATTAAAAGGAAAAATGCATAGAAAGCACATTACTGTGAACTATATTATAAAAGATAAGACTAGGAAAGGATAAACTCTCCATATATAGAAAACAGTAAAAGAAGTGTATGCCCAAAACAGTGACATGATATAGGAAATACTGACAGGTAAAAGATCTGATGTATGAACTCAAGTCTCAAATAGTCCTGAAAAGAATTGTGCACATGCACACGCTTTAGAAACTAGAGGACAATAGGCTGGTACTCCTATTAGGGAAGTTCTTTTCTACACCTGCTTTCTGTGAAGTTCTACCTATGTTTCTTCTTTTTCAGTGTTTCAGGTTTTATGTCTAGGTCTTTGATCTGCCTGTCTCTGTGTCTCCAGAGTTGAAATTACAAGCAGGTGCCACCTCACACACCTTTTTAAAATATGGGTTCTGGGGATCCTGTTCAGGTTTTTGTGCTCACATTGCAAGTGCCTTAACAACTGAGCTACTACCTCAGCCCCTAAAGAATATTTCTGTAAGGAATGCATCTACAATAGAAGGCTTACAAATGCTGGGTCTCAATGCAATCTGCTGGGAACATGAAGAAACATATGCATGGTAGAAGCCTTCCTTCTTAAACCAAACTGTCAATAAATCCAAGAATTGGCCTATTTGCTTGCTTAAAAAAGTAAAACTGGATTTATTTGCTATTTTAATAAAGGCATTATAGCAAAAACTTTAATTGTAGCAGCAAGCCTTTTCCATTGTTCACTAACTACACCCCCAGAGTTTAAAATGTAATCTTCATTTGTCATGTGTCAGCTTGCACTGTGCATGTTAATGTGGGCAAGTACTGAACATCCCTTTGATGCGGTAAGACAGGTTCTACCCAGTTTTCTTCTGACACCTCAGGGCTCACGGATAAACTCTGCAGATTAAAAGAAGGAGAAAAATCAGAGCCATTTTTAGAAGCCTTCCCTACATTTTTATTCAAGCACTGACCAGTGTAATTATTAATCATATGCCTGTCCTCTTCACAACAATTCCTAAATGATAATGCAAACCTTCTCCAACAAGAAACTGTCAGAGAAAGTACAAATTCATCCGGAAAAACCGAAAACTGATGGTTGTGTGCTTCATGCTTGCAGTGGTGCACAGGAGACAACTCTTGAGAGTGCTGCCTTCCCCCTTGCCCTTTGTAGCTACCAGTCTAGGCATTTGTTTTTTGTGAACACTGTCCTCCCCAGTGTGAGGTCTCACAGTGTACACACTGGAATTAAGTCCATAACTGGCAACGACAGACGCTGAGCCCAGCTGACTTAAAATTCCGGCACAATGATCAGGACGAGAAGGAAAGAACCTAGCATTTCCTGAACACGTACTGCATGGCGACGTCAATGCCCCTGCTGCTTCAGTATGATTCATCCGGGGGATGGTCTGAACAAAGTCCAATTCATAAGGTCTGGGAAGAGATCTCAGACTCTGCACTTTTACCATGTTTTCAGAGTGTGCCGTCTGTTGGTCTCCCTGTCACATGCTGTGAAGCAAGAGCCAAGAGACTTCATACATAATTGTCACAACATATTTGAAAGTTGGTTGTTACTATCTTTTGAAACAGAAAACGGAGAGGTTAAATAATTGTCCATTGGAGAAATGTAAAGATTCTCTAAGAGCAAAGTTCACATTCCTTCCAATTCCCAAATAACACCTCGAAGAAGTTACTTTATTTTAATTTGATTTTTGAACTTTGAGATAAAAGCTGGGAGGATGGCTCAGCCGATAAAGCACTTGCCATTGCAAGCATGGGGATTTAAGTTTGAACCCCCCAGAACCCACCACAAGCAGGACACCGAAACAAAGCTGTAATTCCAAAGCTTACAACGCAAGATGGAAGGCGGAGCCTGGAGAATCCCCAGGGGCTCATAGGCCAGCTGGCCTAGCATAGGCAGTGGTTTAACCCTGTCTCCAAGGCTGACACAGGAAGCTGTTCTCGGACCTCACATGCACATTGTAGTATACTTGTGCCTACACTCACACTCACAAGCACGCGTACACTTGCTCCCACACATACATAAAAAATGATGGAGACTATGGTGAGTCTGTCTGTGTTTCACATTCCCAGCCAGGATGTGAAGCCCAGAGGTAGAACACATGCAACGCCCTGGCATTGATTCCCAGCACTGTAGTAATTATTACTAAATAAATAATAGTAAAGAAATTATATAAACTTTGCTTCCCTCATATTCCACTCTCGGATAAGCAAGAATTTCTCTATGAGGTGCCTACAAAAAGGGCTTTTTACTGGTAATTGGTTGAGTATTTTTTATTTTTTTAAAGTAACCACTTAGGGTCACACTGTAGTTTTGCAAACTCAAATAGGTAGTGATGTGTGTTGTGGTTTTTATCAAAGAAGTTTGTCCTCTCAGGCACAGAGGATCTTAGAACCCTTTAATGCAGTGGGCTGCGATGAGTGGAGTTGCTGGGGGCACATGTACTGAAATGTGCTGGTTTCTCAATGCTAGGGATAGGTTTAAACCTGCATCTTATAACAGGGTGCTGAGGTGCAGTGTCTAATTATGGCACTTTTAATTGTAATGTGAAAGCAACAATAGCCATATCCCCCCCCACACACCCACACTTTTTACCAGGTAAATGGTCTTTATCCATGAGTCCGATTATACAGCATCAATATGGAAAAATGAGAGCTCAATGGCAAAGTGTTTCCCATATCTGGTCAATCAACTTTTTAGTAGAAATGCTTCATGAGAGTTCAGTGAAGGTAGTTATCTATCTTTTCTTTCAGCCAAGGATTAAACCCATAAAGAAAGGCCCATAGGAGCAGATATTTTCCAGAAAACACTGAGAGTGACTTCTTTTAGATCACCAGTTCTTTTCTGGCTTTGAGGAAGCACACTTCTTGTCTGAAATAGTATACATTGTTATAAGTGTCTCTGGGACATCGGTATATTTAATATACTGGTAAAATTACTAATTAATTAGCTGAGTATATTTTGTTATTTATTAATAGAACCTAAAAATGCCATTAATATTTAAAACACCCAGATTTTCTTCCGTATTTATATATTTTCAATAAAATATATTTGTATATGACTTTTCATATTTAAATCAAGTTGTTAAGCATTTTAAAAGACTTTATATGCTGAGATCTCACTATGAAACAATTCACAAAGGGTGGAACTTGTTAGAGCCAGGTCATCCTCTATAAAAAATCTAACTACACAGATACTTAGAAAAGGCAGTCTAGGAAGGAGAGAAAACACAGTGGTTAGGAATGTGTATTGTTCTGACAAAGGCTCTGAGTACCTCTGGTAACTTATTCCTGCCTGTTACTCCATTCCCAGGCCATCTGAAGCCTCTGGCCTCCATGGACACTTGCATTTGAATACACACACACACACACACACACACACACACACACACACACACCATTTAAATAATGAATAAACTTTGAGTGCAGGCACGCATGACCCACAGCATTCAGGCAGAGGTCAGAGCACAACCTCAAGCATTGTTGCTCTTTTTCCACAGATGGTTTAAGTGTTGTAGTAAAGGGAAACTAATGGGAAAGCATGTGGCATTTAGCAGAATCCCTGTATGTTTGTTTCTCTGTTGGACAACAGTGATCACATGACATCAGATTTTTTTTTTTTTTTTTTTTTGAGACAGGGTCTCACTATGTCACCTTGGCTGTCCTGTAATGCTGGCCTTGATCCTGGAGCTTAGAGAGCAGCCTGCCTCTGCCTCCTGAGTGCTAGGATTAAAGGTCTGCTCCACTACACCTGGCTCCTCTTTTTATTATCTATTTTTTAACTTAATTTTGTGTGCATTGGTGTTTTGCCTGCATGTGTGTCTTGTGGGGGTGTGGGAACTCCTGGAACTGGAGTTACAGACAGTTTTGAACTGCCATGTGGGTGCTGGGAATTGAGCCCTATGACATCAGAATTTAAAGAATTAATATTCAATGAGATTGTTCCTAATGATAATCTGCTGTGCTTGTAGACTGGAGCATAGCATAATCATCATCAGAGAGGCTTCATCTAGCAACTGATGGGAGCAGATGCAGGGACCCAGAGCCAAACATTAGGCAGAGGTCAGTGAATCATGGAGAACACAAGGAACCCTGAAGAATGCAGTCCTAGAGAGAGGATTGTAGGAGCCGGAGGGGTCAAGATACCACAAGAAAATGGCCCATAGAATCAACTAACTAGGACTCATGGGGGCTCACAGAGATTGAACCAACAATCAGGGAGCCTGTAAGTGTCTGACCTAGTCCTCTGCATATTGATTATGGTTATGTCGCTGGTGTTCTGGTGGGACTCCTAACAGTGGGAGCAGGGGCTGTCTCTGACATTTTTTTTTTTGCCTGCTTTGGGGACCCTTTTGGGGACCTTTGGGGAGAGAGGAAGGGGTGGGGAGGGAGCACTAGGAGGAGAGGAGGAAAGAGGAACCTCTTTTGGGTTGCAGTATATGAGAGAAGAATAAAAATTTAAAAATGAATCAACATTCAACTATATGCATTTGACAAGGATGAAAAAGAGGGAATTTTTTTTCAGCTTGAAGTTTCTTAAAGATAATCTTTAGGAACTTCAGTCTAATTTACACTCAAATATATATATATATATATATATATATATATATATATATATATATATATAATTTTTGAGATACAGTATCATTTCTCTCTAGGCTAGCCTTGAAGAACTTATTTTTGTATCCAAGGATGGTCCCAATACCCTGATGACCCAGCCTCTTCCAAGTGCTAGGATTATAGGCATGCACCATGTTTAGGCTTGAAATTTGTGTAATTGTACAAATATTCCTGTGACATCAGTCAACCATTTTCCTTTGTCTACTGCTCAGTTGAAGAAGCAGCATTTGCCTTCAAAGTTGGGGGGAAACTGGCTGTCTTGTAGCTCTTGGGAAACATGAGCCTCATTTGCAAGTAACAGCTTCCTGAGGAATTTTCCAGGACACATTCAACAGTCCTTTTGTTTTGAAACCACTTTAAACTCACAGAAGTTGCAAAAATGGCCATGTAGTTCATAAATTTGTTTTCTATTTTTTTCTGGGTTTTCCCTAGTGTTTACAAGTTAACCATAATATAACTACCAAAACCCAGGAGAGAACACTGAGGTAGAATTGTGAACTAGATAACAAACCTTGTTCTCATCTCATTGGCTTTTCCAAAACTTTTTCTGTCCTAAGATCTGATCCAAGGTCCGGACTTTAATTAATCCATAACAATTTTAAAAATCTTCTTTAATCTGTGGTACATCTTTCTTCTTTTGCCTATTGTGACTTTGATCTTTGTTTCCATGAAGGTAAAGAAATTAAATCAGCTCAATATATGTTTTTGTCTTCCGTATTAATTTCTCAAATATTTCTGTGTAAATAAAAATCCAGGATATTTTCTGTAGTAGCTTATCTATTATTTTGACATTACACAAGTGAACATAGCAGAAATTATTACTAGGTGAGGTTTAACTGCCTGAATAACATTCAAAGAACAAGCTACCCCTATTCTTTAATAGGTAGCATCTTCTAGAAAGAACCACTTCACACACTTGCAAAATTTCTTGGTAGTACTTGATATCTAACACCTCATGGAGCAGGAGATGTAGCATTTCTACTTCCAAGTATTGATTGCCATCTACTTCCCAAGAGTCTTTCAGGCTTTTGTGCAAAAGAAAAACAAGCTAAAGCTTGTAAACAATTGAGAATAATTTCACATTGAAACTTTTAAAGCCATTTCAACATTAACAGTCGTTCAGTGTCCATGTGTTTTAAATTCCTTCGGCTATAAACATTAAATGTTCATGAACTGGAATGTAATTTTGAATCATGATGATGGAAACAGGAAAGAACAGACTCTGATGATAAAGTGCTTACTATGCAAGCATGAGGACCTGAATTTAGATTCCCCAGCAACCACAGAAAAGCCAGGGTGGAACACAGCCGTAATGCTAGCATCCAGGAGGCAGACAAGGAGAATCCCTGAGGCTCACTGGCCAGTCAGAAGAGCTGGAGCAACAGTGAGAGACCTTCAGAAAATGAGGCCCAGAATAGTAGAGGAAGATACCGTGTCAACCTTGGGCCTCAGCATGTGCATGCATGGGCGAGCACACCTGTATGTACTCCATGTACTCTCTCTCTCTCTCTCTCTCTCTCTCTCTCTCTCTCTCTCTCTCTCTCTCTCTCTCACACACACACACACACACACACACACACAGGTACATACATTATATGGGGTGGGAGTAGGGCAGGGAGAATGAACAGTTGAGACCTAGGAAGCTGAACTGTTTTGAAATGGTGGTTATCATTCTATGCATATGTTGACTAACATAAAAAGGCAAAAGTGGTCCCCTAAGGATTTTTTTTGGGGGGTTACAGCTTAAAGAGTGTGGTTTATTTAGGTTCTGATTTTTGTGATTACCTCTCTTAAAGCAAACTCCTTTTTGGTAGCAGTTGTGGTACTGCTTTGAGTTGCAGTGGAGTTGTATTGTCTTTCTCTGTAGCTCAGTCTGGCCTGAGCCCTAGCTGGCCTCAAACCTCTTATCCTCCTGCCTTGGCTCCTAACTATTGGGGATACAAGTATGCACTACCACACAAGCAAAAGTAAACTTTTATGTTAGATTATGCTTAGAGAAGAGCTACAAGATAGTAGGATTATCACAAAACCTGATCACCCCTTTTTGTTTAGTTAACATCTTGTATCACTGTAATATATAGCTTAAAACTAAGAAACCAATGTAAATGAAACATTGTTTGTTTTTTTTTAACTATAAACCTGAGATTTAATTTACTTTTTCCATTAATGCCTCTGTCTGCTCCAGAATCTAACCCATAATTGCATTTTGTTTCAGTATTCACCTTGGAATGAATATTGGGTAATTTCTCTCAGTTTGACTTTATGTGGTCTTTTCTTATGAATTTATTGAAGTTGGGATTTTTTTTTCTTTTTTTTTTTTTTGGTTCGGAATTCCACACAAAGAATGCTGAGCTATGCTCTCCTGAGTGCTCCATTTCATAGTTTGGTATCCACGTAATCACTTGGTGAAGATGATGCCAGTGGGCTCCCTTTCATGGTGTGGTATCCACATGTTCATTGGGTGAAGACGGGGCCTGTGTGCTTTTCCATTGTGTTTCATCACTGTTCCTTTCTTTTTAGCCTTTGTTCTTTGGCATACAGTCACTACAATGAGTCAGCAAAAGAGAGAAAATGGGGGTCAGTTCCTGAAGCAGGACTTAGCTACATACATTGCCTAGAATTCTTATAGAATGAAAATTTGTCTCAGGAGAATTTTTTTTCTTGGTTTTATTTTCGAGACAGGGTTTTTCTGTGTAGCTTTGGAGCCTATGCTGGCACTAGCTCTGGAGACCAGGCTGGCCTCAAACTCACAGAGATCCACCTGCCTCTGCCTCCCTAGTGCTGGGATTAAGGCGTGCGCCACCAATGCCCAGCTCTCAGGAGAACTTTTTAAAGTTAGTTCCAGAACAGCCAAGTTCTGGACATAGAGAGACAATGTCTAAAAAAAAAAAAAAAAAAAAAAAAACAGTAGCAACAACAATGATGATCTAAAATTATATAGGTATCCAATTCTTTCATTGATGGTGAAACAAAACTACCTACTGCATATGTTTTTGTGGGTTCTGATAATGTACAAAGCATATGAGGCATCCACATAAAACAGTTTACTTTCTATAGGAGAAAGAGGTTAAAAACAAGCCAACAATAAATAGTCAAGGTAATTACATATTGGTATGAGTACAGTAGCCAAACTGCAATATATGAGAGATTATGATCACTCAGAGGAGAGCTGAGAGATCAGTTTCACAAGGTCAACCTGAGATGCTGATTTCTAAAAGGGAAAAAGAACAACCTGATTTTTTTGAAACTCTGGTGGCCTAGACACAGGAAATGGCCCTGACATAGTTATTTCGGGTGTCAACTCAACAGGACGATGCAGAAGCCAGATATTTGGTTAAATGTTGTTCGGGGCATATTTTTAGGGTGCATTTTCAGATTAGATTAACGTTTGAATCAACAGACCAAGCAAACACCATTTGCCTCTCCAGTGTAATGGGTGTTTTGGTTATATTCTCATTGCTGGGAGCAAACACCTGATGAGAAGCAACTTTAGAAGTTGCTCATTAAAATGACTTATTTTGTCTCATCACTTGAGGAGATCTAGTCCATTAAGAAGGGGAAGAAATAGTGACAAATGTGTGCAGCAACTGACTATATCCTGATGGACAATTATGAGGCTGAAGGATGCCAGCTGGAACCAGGCCCCTACTATAACCCTCAGTGTCTGCCTCTCCAGTGACCCACTTCCTCCAGTGAGGCCCCACTTCCTAATAGGTTCCCCGACTGCTGAAACAGTGTCACCATCTGAAAACCAATGACTCAAACAAGTGAGCATGTGGGTTCACACTATATCAAGGGACACGATGTAATCTACCGAAGCCATACATGCAACCAAAAAGCCAAGCATGGGCTGTTTACTGCCTTGCTGTTCCACTGAACTGGGACATTGGTCTTCTCCTTTTCTTGGATGAGGACACACATTACATCACTGGAAGCCCTGGTTTGTTGTAGGCTTTCTGTTTCAGATAGGTTCTGCTATCTCCACAGCTTGATGATGAAGTACTAATGCTTGTGCCCAGAACACCAAGACAGTTTGCTATGGTTACTCCTCACCCACATTCATGTGTTGGAGGCTTGGTCCCTAGGGTAGTAGTATTGTGGACTTTCAAGAGGTGGGGTCTAGTGGGAGTTTCATTGATCTGGAGGGCATGCCCTTGGAAGACATTGAAGTATTTGTCTTAGGATCCTGGTTAGCCTTGGTGATTGAATGGGTTCTTCAAAAAGCATAAGCCTGGTCCCTCCAGGGCTTTTGGCTTCCCACCATCTGCCATGAAGTGGTACAACCAAGGGAATGCCCACCAGAGCTGATACTATACTGTGTGGACATTCACCTTCTGAAACTGTGACCTACACAAACTTCCATTTCTCTATAAGTAGTTCATATCATGTATTTCATCACAGAAATGACAAGTAAAAGGATACCGGGCTGGTGTGGCCAAAAGAAAGATGACCCTGAAGACCAATACTACAGGAAGCAGAGTAGAGGGGGGACCTTGCTGGGCTTGAGAATCATTCAAAGATGGGGTGTGACTTTTAGACTGTAAGAGCCTTTGAAGGCCTCTTGGCAGGAAAACAAATAATTGTGAATTATGTTATTAAAATAACATATTAAAATAGCACTGTGGTTGCTCTGGGAACAGGGCAGATGTTGAAAGGAGGGGTAACCAGTATGTGAGTGTGGCATTGGTGCAGAATATGTCAGCCCAAATACAGCAAAGCAGGGGGATATGAGAGAACATTTGGAGTTAGAACTGACACACTTCAAATATCTTAGTGTGTTCACATGTGGGTTTTACTGGTTAAAAAAAAAAGATCATAACATTATGTAGGGTTTTTTGTTTATTTGTTTGTTTGTTTTGTTTTTTTAAGACAGGTTTTCTCTGTGTCACTTTGGAGTCTATCCTAGCACTTGCTCTGTAGACCAGGCTGGCCTCGAACTCACAGAGATCCACCTGCCTTGGCCTCCTGAGTGCTGGGATTAAAGGTATGGACCACCAATTCCTGGCAACCTTACATAGGTTTAAGAAAATGTAAGAACTTTTATACTGGGATCCAAACTCATGCTTGCCCAGCATGCTTGCACAGCAAGGATTTTTACCAATGAGCCATCTCCCCAGTCTCTCAATGAACTTTTGAATAAACTTTAGGAAATAAGTCTTACAAATATAAAAATTAGTGCCAATAGTTTGAGCCAGGCATGATGCCACTTGGAAAACTGGGAAAGGAAGATCACAAATTTAAGGCCTGACTGAGATTCATACATACATACATACATACATACATACATACACATGTATGTATTTGTAAAATTAAAATTTTCCTTTAAAGTTGAAAAGACTATAAAATAATGATTATCATTTGGCACCAAGTTATAGACTATTACAAGTAATTTCTGTGGTAGTTTGAATAGAAATGGCCCCCATAGATTTGTGTGTTTGAGTGCTTGGCCCATAGGGAGTGGCACTATTAAGAGGTGTGGCCTTGTTGGAGTAGGCATGATCTTGTTGAAGGAAGTGTGTCACTGTGGGAGCAGGCTTTGACTTCTCATATGCTTAGGCTATGTCAAGGGTGGCGCAGTTCCCTTTTGCTGTGGGTGGATTAAGTTGTAGAACTCTCAGCTCCTTCTTTAGCATTATGTCTGCCTGTGAGCTGCCCATGTCCCACCATGATGATAATGGACTAAACGTCTGAAACTGTAAGCCAGCCCCAATTAAATGTTTTCCTTCCTTTATAAGAGTTATTGTGGTCACAGTGTCTCCTTCACAGCAATAAAACCCTAAGATAATTTCCACTTTCTTCTTAGCTCCTTTTTATATTTTCCAAACTCTATAAAATAACCATGCCTGACCTTTGCAATCAGAAAGAGGTTCTTTTTAAAGAGAACTGTTAGGTTAAACTGAAATGTGTAAATATGTAAGAAAGTGTATCTGGTATGTGACAACCTGATAGCACATTAGGTAGTGCTTTTCTCAACAACTAAATCTTGAAGGCTGTGTTTACTAAAAGAATTGTACTGTGATGACATTGATTCCTGCCATCTTCATCCAAAATGACAACATGAGAGCCATCAAGTGTACAGCCTTAAGCTTGTCAAAATGACTATGCAGGCTTTTCACCAGATCTTGAGAGAACCTCAAAGAAAGGTCAAGGCAAAATTTGACTAGATGAAACCAAAACCAAAAAGCAAACTCCTGTCCAGTGTCTCAGACTCTTTTTTGGCCTGAAGAACATGGTATTCAGGAAACACTTTCAGGTTACACAGAGAAAGCCTGAGACTGCAAACCACAGTGACAGTATGCAGTGTGACATGGGTGGGGTTTTCTTTGACAGCTCAAGCTTGCATCAGTTGGAGAGCCTGGGATGAAAGCTACTCAGTAAGTACTGCAGGGCATGCCTATTCTATAACAACCATCTTAGCAGAATTACAGTTGTTTCCAGTCAGTCAATGTTTTGTGATTTGGGGTTTGGGCTTCTCTGTGCTTTAAATTATTCCTGATTTGTTATTTTTTACCTCAGGGGCGACAACAAGCTCCACAAATGAGTGGTTATTTTTCTTAAATATCTTTCTTAGCTGGGACAAACTATTTTAGATAAAGTGTATTTGTTTCCACAGAGAAAAACAAGTAATACTTGTTTCTCTCTTTATATCCTCTTGTCTGTAAAAATGTTCTATACATGACTATTGAGTAAATATAGAAAATTTATAATTAAAAGCACATAACTGAAATGCCCAACTTGGCCAGAGGGATGCTAAACTAGAGTGAGTGGCTGGGAGTAATGTGGTATAGATACTACCAAAGCCCTGGTCTTGGCCCAGTGGACACTTGGGAAGGAACATGTTCAGCACTGATATATGACCGCCACCCATTAGGATGCTGGTGGCTGGGGTAGAATTCTAGCCCACCAAATGTGGCCATCAAAAAAATGTCAAATATACCATAGAAAGTAAAATCACTTTCAGCTGATAAATGCTGTGCTAGGCAAAAGGCCTTACAAAACCAAATCCTTTGGGCCTCTGCCAATTCAGATTGATCATGTGGCTCTGTGGTCAACATGCTGGTTAGTTTCTGTCAACTTGACACAAACGTTAGAGTCTTGGTGCAAGGAGGAATCTTAATTTAGAAATTGAATCCATTAGAAGGGCCTGTTGCCTTGTCTGTGGGGCAGGTGGTCCTGGTTGTATAAGAAAGAAGGCTAACGAAGCCATAGAAAGACTCTTCTTCAGTTTCTTCTTTGAGCTCCTGCCCTGACTTGCCTAGATAGTACACTGTGATGTGAAAGTGAAAGCCAGATAAACCCTTTCCTCTCCAAGTTGCTTTTAGTCCGTGTTTTAGCATAGCAATAAAAATCAAATTGGAACAGCCAATCTTTACCAACTCACCCAGCAATCAACACAAAACCTGGACACACAGAGATGTTCTTCCATTCCCCATGTCAAAGCCTTTGAGGATTGTCTATGTTTCTCCTCTCAGTCCTGAGTGGCCAGTTTGGCAAGCAAGGAATGAATCAGTCACTGATCAGTTACCCATGCCCCATACTTCAGTAAAATAAATGCTCATGTTTACATGTTTATTGCTTTTAATAACCATAAATGCACAATGCATTGATTATTGATGCTTAGAAATGTCCTATGCACTGTTTTTTTTTTTTTCAAAGAACCAACGACATGATCTTATTATGTTGTCCAAACTGATCTCGTACTGTTGTATGGAGGGATCCTCGAGCCTCAGCCTCAAGAACAACTTGTTCTAGCAGGTGCCAGCCATCATGGCTGTCTGCTCTCTCTCTCTCTCTTTTTTTTTTTGATCCGCTAGCAATGCTCTGTAATCCCACACACCCCCATGAATATTGTTTCAATAATAATTTATTGTTTTTCTCATTTGATACTCAAATATACATATAATCCAATCTCCACATATTTATTCCATAATTTTATCCTAGATTATAATTGATTAATTAAAACTAAGTGATTTATAGAATTAAAAATGTTTCTTCTCTAAAATAGTTCCCAACAAAGCAATGTGTGTTATTTTAGCTTGTTACTTTTCTGTTGCTGTAATAAAAGCATGACCAAGAGCAGCTTGAGGGGGAATGTGTTTATTTCAGCTCACATTTCCAAGTAACAGTCCATCATTGAGGGAAGTCAGTGAGAAATGCAAAACAGGAACCTGTAGGCAGGAACTGATGCAGAGGCCATGGAGGAATGCTGCTGGCTTGCTCCTTGTGACTTGCTCAGTTTCTTTTCTTATAGTACCTAAATCCTCAGCCTAGGGATAGTACCACTGGGCTGGGCTTCTGTGGAATAATTTTGTGCACTGTAAATATGTATTATTCTCATTGTTAATAAAAAGGTGATTGGCCAATGACTAGGCAGAGTAAGGTAAGGCAGGAGAATCAGACTAAGAGAATGCCAGGAATAAGAAGAAGAAGGGCAGAGTCAGATGAGATGCGGAGTGAGCAGGATGGGAAGTACATACATGAGTTAAATGAGCCTTGGGAAGCACATAGATTAATAGAAATGGGTTAATTTAAGTTGTAAGAACTAGCCAAAACAAACTTAAGTTATTGGCCAAGCATTTATAATTAATATTAACTATCTGTGTGGTTATTTGGGGAGCAGCTGGTGGGACAGAGCTAGTTGGTGGTCTAGACAGAAAAGTTGGCCTACACTGGGCCTTCCCATATCAATCATCAATCAAGAAAATGCACCCCTAGGCTGTCCACAGGCCATTCTGGTGGGGTCATTTTCTCATTTGAGGTTACTCAAATAACTCTAGCTTGTGTCAAATTGACTTAAACTAGCCAGCACAGCCTGATAATATATTTGAGGGACATTTATTTTTCCCACTCCAGAGAATTTACCATGTGATGCACCATGGAAAATAGCCAGGGGGCATTACTTTCTTCTATGTAGAAGAATTATTTAATTTTTCTTGTGGAGAACTCTGCAAAGCGGATCTGTTGCTGCTAGATTCATATCCTCAAACAAGGACCACCTTTTCCTTCCCCTACCCCCTCACCCCTTTGTTCTCAGAGAGAGGATTTCATGGAGTCCAGCCAGATTTAAAACTTTTCTGTTGCTAAGGATGACCCTTGTACTCTTGATCCTCTTGCTTCCGCCTCCCAAATGCTGGGGCTGCAAGCTCAAGACCTCACACAACTCCTCTTCCCCTCTCTCATTTTTGGTTAAATGAGAATGATAATTCAAGAGCTATTAATATTGGGCTGTAGAGATGCCTCAATGCCCTGGCTGTGCTTCCAGAGTACCCATATTCAATTTCCAGTCCCCACATGGCAGCTCACAACTGTCTGTAATTCCAGTTCCAGGGCATGCAACACCATCCCACAAATGCACATAAAATAAAATTTTTAAAAAGAGCTACCAGCTGCTTCTGACCTCCAAGAGTTTTATAGGTAGCGTTTTGTAGATGCCACTTCTATTCTTTTTCCCCCAGCACTGGCTCATTAATATGTAGGGTTCAGGTACATAGTGAAAATGCTTTCTTGTTAAAAAAATCATTAACCAAGTGTGAGCCCTATGTGACTCATGGGGCTAGTTATGCTTGCTTGTTAGAATTTTCAAGCATCCACTTGTTCATCCTTCTACTCTGCAAGTCTGACAATTGACAGGGAAATAAATGTAACTGACCAATAAGGACTTGACTGTGTGTGCTGTTTTCAATTCTGCTTCATTTAACTCAAGAAACATGTTGAATGTTGGTGAGCCTAGGACTCCTCTGAAGGGACTGTGTTCATCTGCCAGGCTATTTCAGTGCTTTGCATCATTCTCAATCTCTAGAAGAACTGGAAGAAAGAAAACCAGTTGTTTACAAGTAATTGGAGCCTTGAGTTATAGTCCAAGAGACACTCATGGCCAAAGAGGAACTTAATTCTAAGGTTCTGTTTTTAGGCTTGGCAAATAGAATTCACTGAAGAAGCAGCATGATCTTTTTTTAAAATGTATTTTTGAAATTAAAATATAATTACAGCATTTCTCCCTTTCCCTTTCCTCCCTCCGACTCTTCTATGCATCCCTGCCATGTTCTCTTTTTAAATCCTTGACGTCTGTTTCTTATTTTTTTGTTACACACACATACACACACACACACACACACACACACACACACACACGGAGAGAGTCTACATGTTTATATATTCCTAAATGCATAAATACATCCTGCCCAGTCTATATAATATTACTTACAGGTAATATTATATGTGTATGTATGATTTCAGGGTTGACTACTTGGTTTTGGACAACCAACTGGGGGGGGGCTCTTCCAATGGGAAGACTATTTTCCCCACTCTCAGAATTCCTTACTTGCCTGTAGTTCTTTGTTTAGAGCTGCGACCCCATGAGATTTCCCCCTTCCATGTTAGTATGTCTATTGGTGTAATTTTTTTTCAGGACTTCCTTAGGCAACCAAGTTGATCACACTTCATGGGTATTGCTTCCCTGACATTTCTAGATGAAAATCTCACACTTCCTGTTTCTTTTGTTCTTTCATCTTTCTATCTTCATTTATGCTATGATCTCTGAGCCTTGGGTGCAAGAGATATGTTGTGGATATATCAGTTGAGGCTGGGCACCACATGGCCGTGTGTTCTCAGCATTTGGGTCGGTCGTGGTTTTTTGTAAAGGTTCACATCTGTTGCAAGGAGATGTTTCTTGATGAGGGGTGAGACTTATATGGTAGAAGGATAAATATTTTAAATGTATTTAGGATTATGCTGATTTAATAAAGTGTCAGTTGTAGGTTCTCCTCCAAGATCCATGACTTTCTGGGTAGTTAGCTAGGTTTCCAATACCAAATACAACTTTCCTTTTGTTGAGTGGGTCTTAAATCCAATTAGAGAGCTGCTGGTTACAGCTAAGGCATGTGAGCCACTACTGCACCCTTAGGGATATCAAATGCTGGTCATTTTTTATTTAGAAGGCAGCGTAGCTGGGTAAGACTATTGGGTGGTTCCTTCCCTGGAAACTTACATGGAACAATATGCTTGTTCAGAAGTGATTTTGATCCTATGTTGACTTTTTG
The DNA here is from genome assembly GCF_003668045.3 of Cricetulus griseus. Classification (NCBI taxonomy): domain Eukaryota; kingdom Metazoa; phylum Chordata; class Mammalia; order Rodentia; family Cricetidae; genus Cricetulus; species Cricetulus griseus. The sequence continues at coordinate 169,047,161 of NC_048595.1, forward strand.
AGAATAGCTCCAGATGTCTAAGAATTAAATATGCAAAGGAAAGCAATGTCTTTGCTTTCCAACAAAGACATTGGAAAGCAATGTATTGGAAGAAGCACACACACACACACACACACACACACACACACACACACACACACACACACTGTGTTGCTTGCTACCCTGTGTGGATACATGAGCACTTTTTAAGAGAGTCCTCTTTCTCAAGACCCTCACTTCTTATTTGATAAGAAACAGAACTGCAGCTGAGCACGCCTGTAATCTTAGTAGTTCTGAGGTTAAGAAAAGAGGATTGAGAGTTAGTCCAAGGCCAATTGGAGTTAGGTGGTAGAGAAGAGGTATAGAGGGAGAGAAGGAGGGACTAGAATCATGTAAAAACTATATGTACTTACACATGTATACTAGTTATTCATATAAAATAACAACTTTTCTGTAAAAGAAACAAAATAACTTAATCTGAGACAAGTCTAAGTGACCACACATTGTGTAGAAATTTCCTTCAAGTTAAAAATTCTATCCCAGAGGCAGCTTGACAGCTCTCTTGAGTCATCACCCCTTTTGAGGTGGGGTTTGGGTGATGTAGCTGCCTTTGAGCTTTCCATGCTCCTGTAGGTAAGTCCTCACCCATAGTTCTGAAGACAACTTCAGCAAACTCATTGAACCAAGGTGAACTTTGATGGTGTCATTGCTTTGTTTTGTCAGTTTCCTGTCCAAGGTGAGTAGACTTGTCTCCCCAGGATGTGTCACACTACACCAGGGACATGGACTTTAAGTTACCCCAAATGACACATTGCAAAATGAAAGTGGTTGTATGAACTTTCTTTACTCAAGGGAAAAGGACAGGTATAATCAATATAGTTAACAAATAAATCAGTGGTAGTGTCAGGTGACCAGGATATAGTGAACCCAGCAAACCTTTCCAGGAGTTTTCAGATGTTACAGCACTTGGTAGAGGTTTATGATTTGCTAAATTTAATCATGCATTCAAGAAAAGACACAAAGGCTATAGGTAAATTGTTATTTTTCTAAAGGGCCCTAAACAGCCAGAGGTTCTTTTATCTTTTGATATGTGTTGGGATTAGTTTTTCACCAACTTGAAACAGGGTAGATTCCTCCGGGAAGAAGGAATTTCCAATGAGAAAACGCCTCCATCCGACTGGCCAGTAGTCAAGCCTTTATGTCATTTCCTTGATTAATGATTGATATGGCAGGGCCCCACCCAGAGTAGGCAGTGCCGCCCATGAAGATGTGGTTCTGGTTGCTGTAAGAAAGTAGGCTGAGTGTAAGCCAAATAAACCCTTTCCTCCCCATGTTGCTTTTGGTCATGGTGTTTATCAAAGCAATAGAAAACAAAGTGTATCATTTCCTCTGTACAATCTGTATGTTCTACTGGACCGGGTAGGGAGAAACATATTGTGCAAAGTTTCTAAACCCTGATAAGCCTCTCTGCCATGCAGCAATCGTTTAATGGATAAAACGGTCCTGGATGATTTTTCTGGCCCTGCAGATAGGAGCCGGTGAAGAGAGACCAAAACAAAAACAAAAACAAAAATCCAACCAATCAAACACACAAAAACCAAACAATACAAAAATAAAATAAAAAAAACCCAAAACCCCATATGTCTGTTTTCTGAGGGGCAGTTTAAATACCCTGTGGGAGTGGTCTTGAGCATCTCTGGGGGAGGGGTCATCACTTGGCTGCCTTACTGAGAGGCAGCAGGGTTTGGAGAGAGAGGTGGGGGAAGGGGTTTGAAGTGGAGCTTCCGCCAGAACATATTGGAAAACATCCATACACACAAATATCAACATACAGGCAAACATGCACCCCACGAAAAGACAGGGATACACTGAGCTCCTAATATGCCAGTTGCTTTGTAGACATTAAACTATGTTGTTTTACCTCCATTTATGTAATCGAGAGTGTGTTTGTCTGTTTTGTTTGTTTTTACAGTGCAGGCTCAGAGCAGTTACACAACATACTTAAAGTTATGTCAGCAAAATCAGAGTCTGGAATGGCGACTTTATGACCCAAAGCTAATGTGTCAAAACCCACTCATTATTATTAGAGTCTCTTTAAATAAAACTCAACAAACATTCTTGTTAATCATGTCTTTACCTGGTTACCTCGGTCTTAATATCATTCATACCCTTTCCCAGTCCCATCAACACAAATCACTCAGATTTAGGGGTTATAGCGGTTTTGCTAACAAATCATCAGACAGCAAATATACTTAAAAAATTGAAATTTTAGGTATGAGCAGAACACGGAAGCCTTCAGAGAAAACTAAATCGATAAAAGAGAAGAATGGAGCTAAAGAGATTTCTCAGAGGTGAGAGTACTTGCTGCTCTTCCACAGAACCCAAGATCAGTTCCCAGAAACAAGGGGCTCACAACCACCGATTAACTCCAGTTTTAGGGGTCCAATGCTCTTTGCCGGCTTTTGAGGGCACTAGCACTCACATAGCATGTATTCTCACATATACGTTAATAATTTAAAAAAAAAATAAAGAAGAGAGAAGAAAAAAGGGAAAGGGCATTCGGGTTCTTCTTCCTCTACTTTAAGGACCTCAACCAGGTTGCAAAGGTCCTTCCGCTTCTCCTGTCCTCTGCCACTCAGGCGGTTCCGCTCGAGTGCGCAGGCGTGAGGCTGGAGGCTGGGCCGTGGTTTCCTAGGAGACCGTGCAGCAGCTGCTCCGCGGTTGGCCACCGGTGAAGATGGGGGTGGAGTTGGAGGAAGAAGGCGGCCCCGTGGAGGAAGAAGACGCTGCTCGCGCCATGGAGCCCTTGGACGCGGGGGCGGCTGGCAGCTCGCTGGGTGTGCGCCGTCCGGGTGATGGCGGGAAAGGAAGGGAAGGGTGGGAAGGGCGGGCGCCCGGGGCGGTCGTTGGGGCGCGGCCTCCTGGTCCCCCTCGGGTCTGGAGAGTGCGGGCGCTCTGCGCCGGCTTCTGCACGCTTGGGCGACCCTGCATTCCTGCACACATGAGTGGGGTGCACCTGTCTCCTGGGCGGGCAGTCTTTACTGACCTCCCAAGGGGAACTCCTGATGCTTCCGGTGGCTCCAATTCGGAGAATAGGAGGACCTTGTCCATTTAGGTGTAGAGACCTGGCCTCAGCCCAGGTAGGAAAGGATGGCCCCTAATCTAGCAAGCAGGCTGGAGTCCCTAGGTGACCCACATCTACCCCAGCCTGTGGTCCGGCCTTGTGGAGCCAGAAACTCACTAACATCCCCACCCTCCTACCCTCAATGAACAGAAAAGTTATGGCATAAATGCTATTTCTCTAATATCAATATCTCTAATATCTCCTTGGTACATATATCAAAACTTCAAAATTAAAGTAGGTACACAACTAATTCCCATTTACGGAAAGACACACTATATTCATAATTTGTCATTTTCCTACCAGTGTGCTTTTCCTAGCCCAGGGTTGCATTTAGGCTGCTTTGTTGGTAACGAAAGAAGGGAATTGTTCCTATTGCCTCCTTTACCACCCATAATATATACAATTTACTCATTGGCCCTAGGATATCAGGTACAGCCCTGACCCTAGTTTTTAAAATTAGATAACCAGGTTTTCAACTCAGTGGTTAATTATTTGTTGTCTGTTGCGCCCCAGGCACTGTTCTAGGCACTGGGGACTTCAGAACAGGAAATTGTACTCTCATGGGAGCCAAATTTAGTGTCCTGGAACCCACAGGTTGTGCTGTGCCAGTTTGATTTATTTTTTATAAATGTAGGGACAGGCTGCTTGGAGTAATGCTCAAGTTGGTTGAAAATAACATTGCTACAATTTATTATTTAAAAATTTCTAAAAGACAGGATAGTACCAGCTTTTGTGCCATTCATTATTGATCAAGAGTTTCCCCTTAAATTAACTACTCTGAGGTGTGTGTGTGGGGGTGTGTAGTACCTGAAGACATGCTAATCAAAAAGGACTGAAGGCCTTTTTGCTGATGGAGTTTCATGTCTTTATGATTTGTAGATACTGGGGGCATCTAAACGGTTGGCATCTGGCATGTCATAAAATCCAAGGGGGAAAAACTCTTTAAGCCACTGTCCATCCTTTTTCAGATAAAATGTTTTAAGGATCTGTTAGTTGCTCCCTGATGATAAGCAGCCTGAATACATTTGTTTTCCTTTGTGTATTATGCAGCAGTTTTCGATCAAGGGGTGCCAACACAAATCTCTTCATCCAGAGTCATAGTACATGTGGACCTGGATTGCTTTTATGCCCAAGTAGAAATGATCTCCAATCCAGAATTAAAGGACAAACCTTTAGGTAATCCACATTGATGGGATCTTTGTTGGGTGATGATAAAATTAGCCTCAAGTATGATTTATTTTTCTGATTTATTAACCATTCGAAGACAGTTTTTGTAGACTGTTTTAGGAACTTGGTTGGCAGTCATATTTGCTTTGCTACCAAGAGTAAATGTACCATGTCTTGTCCCTTTAATAAATGTGACCACATGAGCATAGGTAGTGTGTGCACAGGAACCAGAATGAGTTCTTAGTAGATGAAGCAGCTTCCTTTGGTAGGCACATAACAAGCTCTTGGATGTAGCTCACTTCTGTAGGCATGCACTTTAAGGAAAACAGCTTTTCATTCATGCATATAGGAAGCACGTCTTTTAGTTTAAACACAAAGGACAGTGTTTGTTTCCTTGTTGCTTTCATCTTGTGCCTGCCTCAGTTTTATAAATCACAGTCCATCCCGTTGATTTCCTCAAGAACAAAGGAATGACTAGGTTTTAGTTCTCTAAGATGAAGCTAAATCTTTAAACTTTCCCAAGAGGTCAAAGATTTAAATTAGGGGGTCAGGTTTTTTATTTTTTTTCCCTTCTGAAAACATTTCTAGTTAGCACAGCTGCCCAGTTTTTACTTTGTGTGATTAAGAAGTAGTTATTAAGTAGTTACTGTGAACTGAGGAGTGTGAGTGCTTAGCCAGCTTTTATTGATAAATGTGCAAGCAGCTCAGGCCAAGATCTGCTGTGGGGAGCCCTTTTAGCTAAGGAGTTACCAGTCAGGCCTTTTTCAACTTTCATTATCAAATATATGAAAAATGTATCAGCAAACTGATTTTGATTTGTCTTAGAATGTCAGATTTAAAAATATGCAGCAAGAATGGGTATAGGTTTTTCTTTTCCATATATTCATCTACGAATTGCAGATGAATATGACTTACATTGTGATGAAGCAATCAACTTGAGTAAAAAGAGAAAAGGGAATAATTTTAGCAATCTTAAATGCCTGGCAATTTTTAAAGAATGTATTCTATAGGTGGTCATAATATTGTCAGTTTCAAAAGGAAGCCCAAAATAATTCCTCTTGGTAAAACTACAAATTATTATAAGCTGTATATAGTTCATTACTTAGGGTACTTAATGGGACAAGATCTTTCATGACTGTTATAGTTTGGCTGCTAGAATATTGTTCATATTCACTGGCAGTTTGCTCAGAGGATAAATGAGTTTTTCTAGCAGCAACCAATATTTAATTGTTCTCTGTTATTTTCATTGGGCTTATTATTTGGTAAACATATCCAAGAGTATTACATGACATTGTAAATTAATTGGTCTTTGAGTTGTCTGAAAAGAATCCTTGAAGGATTTAACTTATGTTTTACCACTGAAAATTCCTTAGAGTATATTGACTTAACGATAATTTAAATTTGAGAAACACAGCTTCCCTTTTGTGTATGAGTAACTGCCCACATTCTTATATGTAATTTCTGCTACAATTATTCAGTGTTTTCTTATTTAATATAATTTCTTTCTTCTCCAATTAGAAAAAAATGCTAAAGATATGGGAGAATAAAATTGGTATTTTATAATTTGTAAGTGGGACATAGCTCATATAACCTGATGCTGCTTCTTAGAATTTTGATAGAGGTTGTTGTACGTAAGTCACATGTCTTTTTGTTCTTGTCAAAACCCATTGTGAGCTGGGCAGCACTTGCATATGGGAGGCAGAGGTGGGAAGATTTCAAGTTAGAGGGTAGCTTGGGCTACATGGCGACTACACAGCCACTGTGGAGGGCTGGGAACTGGCAAAGCCCCCAAAACTCTGAAGATAGCAGTAACAGAGTGCTTGACCAGCATGCATAAGGCTGTGGTCTTGAGCTTCATTGCTGCAAACAACCACAGCAGCAGACAGTGGGTTACCACCTACACTGTTACAGTATGAAACTAGGAGACTGTATTTAAAAATGCTCAATTCTGCTTAATTTCCTCAGATGATACTTATTTTTTTATAGGTGTTCAACAGAAATACTTGGTGGTTACTTGCAACTATGAAGCCAGGAAACTTGGAGTTAAAAAACTTATGAATGTCAGAGATGCAAAAGAAAAGTGTCCCCAGCTGGTCCTCGTGAATGGAGAAGACTTGAGCCGCTACAGAGAGATGTCATATAAGGTCACAGGTACAACTTTAGTTGCTGTATAGTTTAGCATGTAGGGTGATTTTTCACTATACAAATATTGCCAATGAAGTGCTATGTATCTAGATCTTTTTTTCCTAACATTTAAAAACAAAATTGGGCCTTTCTCACTTCAAAAATTATTAAGGAGTTGGCAAGATGGCTCTGTGGATATATGCCCTTGATGTTAGGCCCAACAACTGGAGCCCCATCCCTGGTATCCACATGGTGGAAGAAGAGAACTGATTTGGACACGTTGTCCTCTGACCTCCATATATATTGTAGCATGTACCTCTCTGCCCCCCCCAAATAAATAAATTAATAAAATTTTAATTATATAAGAAGGTAGCTTCATATGCCCCCAAATAAATATATTTAATATAAATTTTTAATTATGCAAGAAGGTGGCTTTCAGTGTTCTAGCTGTGGTGAGAAAATGAATAATTTAAATTTGGTCATGAATAATATTTAATTAAGTAACAAAAACTGTAAATGAAGTTTTAAAATATAAAATGAAAATAAATACTGTGAAGAAAAATACTTTTTGTGGATGTGAAATTTGTGTTTGTGTGTGTGTGGGTGTGTGTGTGCCAAATATCAACATTAATGTCTTCTGTTGCTGTCCAGTTTTTTAAAAAATGTATTTGGTATATGTGAATGGCAAGTAGCTACTGTACTTTTCACCATCTAGTTAGGAGAAGATTCAGGGGTAACTAAAAATGTCTTTAAGGTTGTAATTAGTAGTTAGTTTTCAGTCTCATTTCAGAATTGGTATTCCTTTTGAATTCAGTAGGAGTCTTGGTTCAGGTCACTTTAGTGAACATTGTAAAGACTCAGTCTTGCTTTGATTTAAGGAACTGGAATTCCCGAAGGTTATGGCACTCCAGCTACTTCATCCCCAGGGAATGTTCAGAAGGAATGGCTCATCAAAATACTTCATTGTAGTATATTCTAAAAATTAGTTTTCAATGTTAATGGAAAATATAGCTAAAATATTACTTGATTATTCTTTTCTAAGAAGATTATAATTTATTGACATCTACTTCAAGATTTTAACGATCTCTAAACATAGATTTTCTTTTTAAAAAGTATACTCCAGATAGAGAAGTTATAGATGTGGAAGACTGAATTAGATGTATTCCTGTGAGTGATTATCCTGGGAATATTACTTCTGAACTTTTTTTCTTTGAACATTGTCTTTACTCAAAAGTCTGTTAACTGAGAATGTTATCAAAGGTTGTAGGGCTGGACTGGAGAGATGGCTCATCGGTTAACAGCATTGACTGCTTGTTCCAGAGGGTCTGGGTTCAATTTCTGCTACCCGCATAGGGGCTCACAACCATCTGTAACTCTAGTCCTAGGGTATCCAATGCTCTCTTCTGGCCTCTGCAGGTACTAGGCATAAACATTGTATACAGATACATGCAGGCAAAACACAGACACACACATATAAAGTAAAAATTTAAGTTAAAAATTAAAAGGGTGTGAAGCTATTTTATATATGTATCAGACATCTGGTATACACATTTTTATATGCTGTGTTTGGTATTTTAATCACTAAACAGTGAATTGTGTTCTAGTTGTAAGTTAATTATATCTGTGCTCCAATTTTATTTCAATTTAGAGCTGTTGGAGGAATTTAGCCCAGTTGTTGAGAGACTTGGATTTGATGAAAATTTTGTGGATCTAACAGAAATGGTTGAGAAAAGACTCCAGCAGCTTCCAAGAGATGAGATTCTGTCAGTGACTGTGTCGGGCCATATTTACAATAACCAGTGTGAGTGCTTCCTTCCCATCCCCCTCGGTGACCGATCACCATTGAGTGCGCGTATCCCATAGTCGTCGAGGCTGCTGACAGATGCATGGCCTCTTTGAAGATACAGACATGTTTAGTATGTAAGCCCAAATGAGGACTTGCTGGTCCACATTAAGTATTCAGGATAGTTCAGTGGTGTGTAAGGATGTGTCTTGGGTGACTTTCATCTCTTCTCTCAGAGGGAGTTACCCTCCCATTCTTTCTCCTGTCTGTTTTTAAGAATCCTACCTTTGTAGGTCATCCTTAAGTTCCAGAGGTTGGCTTCTTAACTTTTTAAAAAATCATTCTAATTCTCCTGAATGTGCTGTTGATGTATATCTTCCCTGATTCCTTGTGTTCTCTGAGGCACTCAGAGTTCCCTGTTGGATCCTGGCTGAATCTTGTCCAGGCCTTTAGTCACAGTCCGATCTTGCTGTGTGCCAGTGACCTCTCCAGGCTCAGGTTAGTCAGTTCCAATAACCATTAGCAGCTGTTAGCAAGAAAACGGCGTCAGCTATCTTCACACATTAAGGTGTGGAGTACTGATGCTTTTCCAGGGATATTAGCATCTATAAGTTTCAGTGAGTGCCTGTGAATATCTGATTAGACTGCTGGACACCCATGACTGTTGGAGAATTTATATGGAAGACAAGCTCATGGTGTAAGAGCAGCCTGACCTAGCTGGTCCTATTTTTCAGCATGTGCCTTCCCTTATGCCCCTGTTTGGAGACCCCTGTATAGTCCCCACAGAAGAAAAGAGGCAGAACCCCCGTAAGTTTCTCCTGTGTCTCTTGTACCTCTGCTCTTTTGTCAGTCACCAGGGTGGAAAGCAAGTAAGATTCCAGATACATCTTTTTTCCTTTTTCTTTTTTTGGTTTTTCGAGACAGGGTTTCTCTCTCTGGAGACCAGGCTGGCCTTGAACTCACAGAGATCCACCTGCCTCTGCCTCCAGAGTGTTGGGATTAAAGGCGTGTGCCACCAACACCCGGCTCCAGATAGATCTTTGTTGAGAACAAACACATCAGTGTATAGAGAGACATATTTTATATTTCAAGGCATTATAAATGCCTGATTCCTAATGAAAGTTATTTATTGAAACATCTCACTATGAAGCCTGGCTGGCCTGAAACTTACATGTTGACCAGGATAGCTTTGACCTCAGAGATCAGCTTGCCTCTGCCTCCCAAGTGCCTGGCTCCACAAAGATTTAAAAACAGTTGCTTTCAGACAAGTACATACGTTGAGGAATCATGGTGTGAACAGTCTTCTCTGTTATAGACAAGCCAGTTATCATTTTGGCACGTTTATTTTTATCTTGCCTCTGTGGACTGTGTGCTTGCAAGGCTGAACGATGAGCCATTGGGGACTAATTTGCAGGGTCTGTGACATTTTATCTCCAAATCCTTCCAGCATGAGTCCTAAGGATAAAGATGGGTCCATATCATTCTAACATTCCACACCAAAGAAAATGTGTTTTTTTCTAATTTCCCTGCAATGTCATAAGCAGATCTCCTAACCTATGGGCCAGTCAGAAGTGGTTTTCATTGGGGTGTTCAGGTAGTGCATGAATACATACTTATTTCTACTTATTTATTGGTAATTGTGAGTAAAAGCTTTATGCATGTCAGCTGGAACTTGTTATGAGCTGCATTTTCATAGTCTGCTAATGATTAAGAGCTTCTAGCATGTATTAATTATCATAGAACCTAGGCATTTGGTCACTTTATAGTAATCTATGAAGAACTAAAGAAACAAGTGTAAGAGGGGTGGGGGAGGGGTAGATACAAACAAAATCCTGGGCTTGTTTAAAGCTGTTTGTGGAAAAGAAAATGAATGTTTTTCTTTGTGGTAATAACATTGTCATTGTAGCTGTAAATCTACACAACATCACCCACGTGAGACTGGTGGTTGGATCACAGATTGCCGCAGAGATTCGAGAAGCCATGTATCATCAGCTTCAGCTCACTGGCTGTGCTGGAGTGGCTCCCAATAAACTATTGGCAAAGTTAGTTTCTGGTGTTTTTAAACCAAATCAACAAACAGTCTTATTACCTGAAAGCTGTCAAGATCTCATCCACAGCTTGAACCACATAAAGGAAATGCCTGGTAAGACAAATACATGTGAAGACTGTTTTGCTGTAATTTCTTTAATTTAAATATGCATTTAATTCCTTTGGCTTCTGGAGGAAACCAAAAAACCTGAAATATTTTCTGGAACAAATTTCTATGAAGAAATATGTGAAAGTACTTTTCCACATAAGGCTCTGAGTGGTGCCCTGGTGGCATATGGTCCCATACTTACACTTCACAGAGAGGGGAGTTCATTGTTTGCAATGTCTCTTTGTAGTAGGTCTTTCTTGTTGGACTTTCTTTGAACTTCCAGCCCCCAAATAATGACACAGAGACTTCTTAATTATGAAATCTTGGCCTTTAGCTTAGTCTTGTTCCCAACTGCCTCTTAAAACTTAAAACAGGTATGTATTAATCTACATTCTTCCATGTGGCTGGTAACCTCTCCACCATTCTGTATGTTTGACTCCCTCTGTGCCTCACTGGTGTCTCTTGTTTGCCTAGATTCATCCCTGAGTTCCTCTCTCTGCCTAGAAGTCCCACCTAATCTCTCCTGCCTAGCAATTGGCTGTTGAGCTTTCTATTAAACCAATCACAGTGACAGTCTTCACACAGTGTAAACAAATACCCTGCGACATCTGTTTATGGACATTGAATAAAATATTAGTGGCACAGTAAACTTCCAAAAGCTTCTAGGCCAAGCTTTTCATTAAACAAATATTTTTGTGTCTCCCATATTTTTGTGCATATGTGTTTGTGGTGTACACGTGTGTCAACCTTGAGTATCTTCGTTAATCACCCCAGCATATTTTTTTGGGACAGTTTCTCACTGAACCTGAGCTCATGGGTTAGTGGGATCCTTCTGTCACCACCTCCCCACTTTTGGGGTTATGGGTACGCACAAGAGCTCATGGCTTTATATGTGGATGTTGAGGGTGTGAACTGATGTCCTAGTTAGTGTTTGTGCAACAAGCACTTTACCAATGGAACAGTCTTCCTGTGTTCCTCATTTTAAAGATAAGTGATCTACCCAGTAGTCATGGACAGACAGGCTATCTACTATTAATGAGTACGTTAAAGTTCACTTTCGTAGGAATTTAGGAATAATATGGGGAAATGGATTTCTGAGACAACAGAAACTTCACCATTTAAATGGCACTACTTCTCTTTTTAGATAGATTCTGGTGTGATTTAGTTTGTTTTATGGCCTAGCTTACCTTCTTCAGTAGAGTCAGTTGGAAGGTTTGACTCTTCTGAAGAACCATGTTAGATTGTAATTAGCTGAGATCTCTATAGCTCTATAAAACGCTCTTGCTTGAATTACTTTTTAGTTAATATCTGTGTTTTGTTTTGGTCTCATGTAACCTAGGCTGGCCTGGAACTTGCTATAGCTGAGGATGGCCTTGACTTACTACCTCCGTCTACCCTGAGTTCTGCAGCCACACCTAGTTTTATGCAGTGCTGGAGATAAAACCCAGCCCCTCATGGAAACTAGCCAAGCACTCTGCCAGTTGAGCCTCCATCCCCAGCCCTCATCTGTGTTTTTCATAGACTTCACCTTTTCTTTTATTCAAATTGTCAGTCTTTAATTCTGCTGTAAAGTGATCTGTCACTCCATTTTAATAATTGCCCCGACATGCCTGTTTCCTGCAATCTACTGCTTTTACTGTACAAGGAAACTAGAGAGCTGTAGGATGATTATTTTTAAATGAAGTAAATAACATTTCATAGTGTATTTCTCCTGTGCATAAAATATGACTAGTTTAATGGAGTGTGGTTAGCAGGAAGCTTTTTTTTTTTTTTTTTTTTTAGTTTGCTCTGGATGGCAAGTACAATTGCAGGTTCATGTGTGGTGGGCCATTTCTGAATTTACTTGACACTTCTAATTGCTGCTTGCTGTGCAGTCCTTAGTCCTTTTTGCATACACGAATTATAACTTATTTTTTTGTTTTTCCCTTGTATTGCAAAACAGGCTATAAGATGTGTGTTTGATCCAGACTGAACACAGCTATGTCATAGATGTTACTCCATGTTAGGAGAGTTTCAAAGAAGTTTATATCATTCACGAGCCCTGAGTGGAAGAAAATCAATGCATATTGTAATGCGGTTTGAGCTTAGCAAAGCATTAAGGAACTTATCATATGGTGGAAACATTTTTAATATTTAGAGTAGCTTTATTTTCAAAAGCAAAGCCTTTGTAACATAATACATTTCTATTGTTCAGGTATTGGCTATAAGACTGCCAAACGTCTTGAGGTGCTGGGAATCAATAGTGTGCGTGATCTCCAGACCTTTTCAGTCAAAACATTGGAAAAGGAATTAGGGATTTCAGTTGCTCAGCGCATCCAGAAGCTCAGTTTTGGAGAGGACAACTCTCCCGTCACTCCCTCAGGGCCACCTCAGGTACGTGCTGCGCATGATGCTCATTTCACAAGGTGCTGTTTATAATACCACTTAAGATAAAGATATCTGGCTTCAGTATTCACTAGTCTAGTTTGCTTTGATGCTTGTACAGGATCCCTTCCCTCTGAGAAGGTGGCTTATGTGAGATTAGTAAGTACTCTAAAATTGAAACTTGCCTTTCAGTAGTTTTAATCAAGCTATCTGTTTTCTTTTTACCACTGTCTTAAAAATCCTAACACTCACACAAATATGAAGAAAATCTTTTAATCTTTTAAAACATCTTTGTTTTTAGAATAATCCAGTGATTTGATAAATGGGGAGGGTATAATTATCCACTTAGTGTGGGGTGGTTTTTTTTTTTTTTTTTTTAATGTGCCAGGCACTTTAGAAAGTGTTTCACATATTTGTACATTTAAATTTTACCATAAATCTTGGAGATAGACAGTGCTATTTGTTCATACCTTCCTTTCTGCCTCCCTTGCTTCCTCTCTTTCTCCTTAAGACCAGGCTACTGTACTTTGAAAAGGTTAAATAACTTATCCAAGTATAGACCCAGATTAAAGTTTTAGGACTATAGAAGCCTTGCTGTAGTCCAATTGAGAGACTGGAGCTGGGTGACTTTTGCACAATACCTGCACCCTCGGGGAGTTAACGAATAAGAGAACCTAGTGTTAAGTTCTGCACTAGGATGAGGTGGTAAAGAATGTGTTGAGTATTTATTTGGCATGGGGACTATGTTTGAGTTTATATTAATTTATACTTATTTATACTTCTTTGGTAGTCCTTCAGTGAAGAAGATACATTTAAAAAGTGTTCATCGGAAGCTGAAGCTAAAACTAAGATTGAAGAACTGCTTTCCAGCCTTTTGAAGAGGTACTTTTCATTTTGTCTCATCATCCTTTGTATTCATCCTGTATGTACCCCATAGAAAAAGCTACCTTATGTTCTATGTTGGGCTTTACAGATTAACTGTATTCAAGAGAGATCACTTGTCATTAGATTTCTCTCATCACATACTCTTAATTAAAATTACCTACTTCCATTAGTCTTTATTCAAGTGACATGGTGGCTTTGTTGATCCTAAGCCACATTAGTTATCTGAATTGTTTCTTAAATATTTCTAATGTTCCTATTCCTAGACTTACAGACTTTAGGTGAGAAGGGCATTTTTTATTGCATAGCCTCGCTCCTGTCATCATAATTAACTGCTTTTCAGTTAAAGGGGGAAAATGCAGAGAAGAGTAATTCTGCCACAGTTCTAACACTCTTTACATTGGAATTGATATCTGGGTTCATGATGTTTCAGAATAGGAAGATGCTGAAGTGGCAGTGCTGGAGCAAGCAGTGGAAACCTCCTTTCCCCACTTGTCTCAGACTGTTGAAAAGATAGTGGAGACAAAGGAAGGGATGGCTAATAAATGGGGCAGAGTGTGAGTATGTACAAGTGTGTTCAGGGACTCTGGCCTGAGAGTTAACAATGATGTGTCAACTGGGATCTAAACATACAAAATACGTAACGTAAGCTGAACAAGTGATGTTTCCTGGTGCTCCTTGTTATCTTTGAAATGTGCACTTTCATTTCTTACAAGAAAGCATTAATTTCCCATCACTTCATCCCCTTAGAAGTTATCTCAAATTGGTTTAGAACATGCATGCTTCTGGAATGATCCAAGGAAAACTAGCTGTATGCAGATGAAACAACTTGATGCTCATATCAGAAAACAGATGATCTGAGGTTGCCTTCTGTTTTGCTGCCCTGTGCAGCTGGCTTCATGTCTGGAGCAGAGCCATGCTGCTCACTGCTGGCTGCATGCTCCGAGGGTGAGCATGACTCAGCTCCTGTGATGTGACTCATTCTGTTCTGGGAGTGTGCTCCTGAAACTGGGTCATCACTCACTGCACCTCAGCTCATGAGTACTCTGAGATGTGTGGCTGTGGAGAATGGCCCTGCCACAGAAAACCACAGGAAGTGTATGCTGTATATAAGTTCTCACCCTTGAAGACTCAATCCTGAAGACAGTGGGCACTCTAAACCTCTGAGACACCAGGTGTGAGCATCTGCCCATGCCTCTGCCTTTCAGTGCCCCCAACACCACACATAGCACCTCTTTTATGACAGAGGTATAATAGATTTAAGTGACTGGTATAAACATATTTTCATATATTTTGTGTCTATGTATGAAATATATTTTTCTTCTAGAGAATCTATTGATTAATCCTACAGCGGCCGGGTGGTGGTGGCGCACACCTTTAGTCCTAGCACTCAGGAGGCACAGGCAGGAGGATCTCTGTGAGTTCGAGACCAGCCTGGTCTACTAGAGCTAGTTCTAGGACAGGCACCAAAGCCACAGAGAAACCCTGTCTTGAAAAACCACACACACACACACACACACACACACACACACACACACACACAAAATCCTACAGGGAGGAAAAGAGGGTAAGCTGTATTTTAAAAAGCCACCCCCAAGATACTAGTTTAAAATTGCTTTTAGCTTTTTCCTGATGTCCTGTTAAGTGGACATTAAGTCAAATTAGGCAGCTGCTGGTTGTCACCAAAATACAACTGCTGCCATTACACCGTTTCTGAACATGGCCAGTCTAGTCATGTTTTGGTTCAGCCAGGCTACAGCTGGTTAGGATGACTGAATGCTCCTTTCCCTTGCCAGTTTGTACTGTACTTTCTGATACTGTGAGAGCCACTCCTCAGAGATGAGGTTTCTGGATCAGTTGCAGCTCTATTACTCCCAAGACCTATGTCCAAAGTGCATGGTGTCTTCAGAAATAGGCCCTCACCTTAAAGTTCTGGGAGGCAGTCTAGGGCAACAGCAATAGCCTTGTGTTGTTTTAAGAATTTAGGACTGCTCTGACCAAGAACTTGGGAGGGGGTTTCTCGTGCATGCTACTGGAGTTTTTGTTTGATAGTCCATATCTCTTAGGGGGCCACTATTGCTCCAAGTGGTGCAACGTCTTTAAATCATATAGTATATATTGTGCATATATAGTTTATGTATATATATATATAATATTTTATATAAATATGTGGTGATATCTTGTTTGTACAAATAAAACTTGCCTGAAGATCAGAGGGCAGAGAAAGCCACTAGCTAACTATAGAGGTCTGGAGGTCTGTACAGACAGACAGGAAGTGAGATGTCTGGGTGGAGAGAGGAAGTAAAAAGGCGGGAGGAGAGAGGAGCTCACTCTCTTTTTGGCTGGGAAGTTGAGTAGGTAAGATGGCAGTGGTTTTGCTCTTTCATCTCTGATATCTCAACATTTTCCGCTATATCTAACTCCCGGCTTTGATTATTAAGACCTATTAGAACTTGTGCTACACACACACACACACACACACACACACACACACACACACACACACGTATATGTATGTATGTATAATTTTAGGTATGCCTTTTTTATTATATCTGTTTTACCCTCACCAAGTCTTCTGATATCCTCCTGCCATATCCCCTTCAGTTCATGTTCTCTACTTCTACTGATTCCCTCTATTTGATGTGTTGAGCTGCGTTCATCTATGCATAAGTATTTAAGAGACAGCTAGATGGTATACCCATTTTTTGTTGTTGCTTTGTTTTAGTTTTGTTGCTTTGCAAGACAAAGTTTCTCTGTGTAGCCCTGGCTGTCCTGGAACTTTCTTTGTAGCCATCTATTGCCTATAGCTCCCTGTCTTAGGGTTTCTCTTGCTGTGAAGAGACACCATGACCATGACAACTCTTAAAAAGGAGAACATTTAATTGAGGTGCCTTGCTTACAGTTTCAGAGGTTTAGTTCATTGTCATCATGGCAGGGAGCATGGCAGCATGCAGGCAGACATAGTGCTTGCTGGCTATACCTTGATCAGAAGGCAACAGGAAGTGGACTGAGGCACTGAGCCTGGCATGTGCATATATAAGACTTCAAAACCCACCTCCACAGTGACATACTTCTTCCAACAAGACCAAAGCCACACCTCCTAATAGTGCCATTTCCTGTGAGCTTATGGAGCCAATTACATTCAAACTACCACACTCACCACTGGGTGAGGGGCTGAGTAACCCCTCCTGGTGTCCAGCCAAGACCACTGCTGTGGTTTTGCATAGGCAGTCATACCTATTAATAGCTCTTGGCTGCATAATCCCTGTCATGTCGAGAAGACATGATTTTATAGCAATCCTCTTAGTCCTCTGGGTCCTACTGTCTTCTTCTCCCTCTTCTGCACTGTTCCATAAGCCTTGGTGTAGGAGTTTTGTTATAGATGCACTATTTTGGGTTAGGAGCACCACAGGCACTTTTATTCTCTGCACATTGTCCGTTTGTGATCCTCTGAAATGACCTCCATATGTTACACAAAGAAGCTTATTTGATGTGTTGAGCTGCATTCATCTATGCATAAGTATTTAAGAGACAGTTAGATGGTATACCCGCTTTTTGTTGTTGCTTTGTTTTAGCTTTGTTGCTTTGCAAGACAAAGTTTCTCTGTATAGCCCTGGCTGTCCTGGAACTTGCTTTGTAGATCAGGCTAGCCTCAAACTCACAAAGATCCACCTGCTTTTGCCTCCTGAGTACTGGAATTAAAAGAATGCGCCATCATCGACTGGCAATGTTATACAAGTTTAATGAAATGATAGATTTTCTTCTAGGGTCTGTGACCGATCCAGCCAAAGGCTTATGGCTAGTCTTACAGCACCAGGCATGGAGCTCCTTCTACTAAGCAGACTTTGAGTCTGATTATAAATGTAATACCAGTGAAGGATTGGACTTCCTCATGAGAGTAAGAGCACACAGGCAAAAAGAGAGCAGGCTTCCTTCTTCCATGTCCTTTAGGCTGGCAGCAGAAGATGTGGCCCAATTGAATTCAGTCCTTCCTCGTCCCCTTATATTTAAGCTTTCTTATCCTCTTTTCTTCATGTTTTACTGTACCCACATGTACATTTGGCTAGATTCTGAATATGAGGAAAGACATGTAGTTAATTTCTTTCTGAGATTGTATTCCCTTGCTTAATATTGTATGTCATAAGTCCATCCATTTTCCTCAAACATACCTCAAATTTTTATTTTCAAGAGCTTTGGTTATAAGCCCAGGAGTGGTATGGCTGGGTCATATGGTAGACTTTTTTTTTTTTTTAGCTTTCTGAGGATGTCCACAGTGACTATCCCAGATTGTACTCTCACCAAAAGTGAATGAGGGCTCTCCTTTCTACACTTCCTTACTGGCATTTGTTATCCTTTATCTTAATGGTAGCCATTTTGATGAAATGGCAAAGGAGTTTTAATTCACTTTTCTATGATTGACAAGACTGTTGAAACGTTTTTTGTAAAAAAGGAGAAACAGTTTATTTTGCTTCTTGGTTCAAGGGAGGGAAACAGTCCCCCACCCTCCCAAGTGGGGAAGACACAGAGGCAGGAGTGCAAGGTGGCCTATCCTATCCCATCAGTCTGCTGTTAGGGACTGATGTTTTTTGTTTTTTGTTTTTTTTTTTTTAAAGTGGGGTTGTTTTATTGATGCTTTGGTTTTTGAGTTCTTTATATATTCTCGATATTAGTCCTCTATGGATTTATAACTGGCAAACATTCTCTCTGATTTAATACGTTGTTTTTAACTATGTTTTGGACTATAAAGTAGATTGATCCATTTATGACGGCACTTAATTCTGAGTGATATTTTAAATTTCAGAGCTTTGCTGTATTGACTTTGAGATACTTATTTGGATGTTCTTGAATATGCATTGCTTGTACCATTTCCAATGGTATATATAGTTACTGGATCCGACACTGCAATAAATTAGTGTTCCATCATCTTAAAGGCATGTTTTTACATTTTATAATTCTGTTTTCCCATTTATATTTTTAGAGTATGCCATGATGGAAGGAAGCCCCATACAATAAGATTAGTCATCCGTCGGTACTCTGAGAAACACTGTAATCGTGAGAGTCGCCAGTGCCCCATTCCTTCCCACGTCATTCAGAAGTTAGGGACAGGTATGGGCTACTTTTTTAAGAATGTAGTTGGTATATTGAACTCTTCAAAAAAGTAAACTTTCATTTAGAAACATGCAACATAAAAGTATTTTCATGTGGTTTTCAAAATTAATTTTACTAGGGATTAACAGTAGGAAATACTTAGTTAAAAATATATCCCAGATTCAAAGGGAACAAAACTAAAATAATTGTGTAGAATACATTTAGTAAATATTGCCAAATATCCACTGATCCCAAATTAGGTTTTAATTTCTTAATATAACTCATATGAATAATACTATGCTTTGAATATTAATTAAGATGCAGGTGCTCATTATATCCTTCAACATTTTACTTAGGAAATTATGATGCAATGACTCCCCTGCTTGATATCCTTATGAAACTTCTCCGAAATATGGTAAATGTGAAGATGCCATTTCACCTTACTCTTCTCAGTGTGTGCTTCTGCAATCTGAAAGCACTGAGCACTGCTAAGAAGGGGCCCATGGATTTCTATTTAACGTCGTCCCTGTCAACAACGTCCTACTCCAGCAAGCGAAGTTTTGTGAGTACACCCTTACTGTGCCACTGTGGCTCCTACTTAGTGCTATTTGGAGAGTCTTTGAAGCATTCCTGTTTGGATGATTTACTTGTTTTTAGTTCCTATTACAGGATGGCCGCTGGCCTTAAATATATTGTAATCTGAGAGGAAAGTGTAAAGATCAGAATAAAAGAGACAAGCAGTATGGCGCTTCTGTTTGGGAAGTGTTCGCACATTTTCTAGAGGAATATAAGAATATTGTGGCTTGGCTTATGAATATAAACATATCTAGAAATTAATTACTATTGTATTAAGATTGGGATAGTATTATAATAATTGTTGAGCTGTAGTTGAGTGTGTGGACATTTTTATGTTACATAAAACTGGAAGGGACATTCAATGCAAAAAATTTAAGAAAAATTGTGCAAACTTTGGTTCAGAATGTTTTATATAAACATAGTGTTATGCTTAAAAAATAATATACTTGGGGGCTGGAGAGATGGCTCAGAGGTTAAGAGCACTGGCTGCTCTTCCAGAGGTCCTGAGTTCAATTCCCAGCACCCACATGGTGGCTCACAACCATCTATAATGAGATCTGGTGCCCTCTTCTGGCCTGCAGGGACATATGCAAGCAGAAAACTATACATAATAAAACTATCTGATATATATATATATATATGTATATGTATATATGTATGTATATATATATGTATATATGTATATATATAATATATATATGTGTACGTGCGTGCGTGCGTGCGTGCGTGCGTGTGTGTGTGTGTGTGTGTGTGTGTGTGTGTGTGTGTATCTTTATTTTTTTGTTCCTTTCTGTTAAATGTTACCTTTTAGACAAAAAATTTTTGGAAAATCAGCCCTTTGCACTCTCCGAATATATTTTTTAATAACATTGTATCACTTAGTTTACAGAATTAGATGTTGGACATAATGATTGTTGAGGTCCTTTCCTTATGCATATTTTGTCCCCTACTCTGTGCTAGCTAGCAAGGATAGTATGAGTATCATGATAAGCTACACAGTAGTATAACTCACTGGGACAGATTAATCATCTGTAGCTACTTGGCACTGGCAACAAAAGACTGAAGGTGTTGAGCAAGTTTGAAATCATTTGTGAGACTAGCTATAGGAGTACTTCAGCAGCAGTGATATTTAAAGCATGTCGGACTCCTAAGTTCTGCTGTTCCCCTTTGTTCTAGAAAGTGAAAGATAGTCACAATGAAGACCTTTACAAAGAGAAAGAAGCAAACTGGGATTGTCTCCCAAGTAGAAGAATTGAGAGTACGAGAACTGAGGAGTCCCCACTGGATGCCACGTATCTTTCAAAAGAAAAAGACACAAGTGACTTTCTCCAGGCCCTTCCCGAGGGTGTTGACCAAGAAGTCTTTAAGCAACTTCCAGCAGACATTCAAGAAGAGATCCTTTCTGGAAAATCCAAAGACAGTCTCCAAGGGAAAGGAAGTTTAAGTTGTCCACTGCATGCCTCTAGAGGAGTATTGTCTTTCTTTTCTAAAAAGCAAATGCAAGCTACTTCCTTAAGCCCCAGAAATACTGTGTCTACTGGCAAACAGGTATCGGCTATGTCTCCCTGCGAACCAGGAACATCAGGCTTGAGTACCAGTAGTTCTTCCCATCCATCATGCAGAAAGGATTGTTCCTATTATATAGATAATCAGTTAAAAGATGAACGCATGAGCCAGGGACCTAAAGAATCTCAAGGATTCCACTTTTCCAATACAAACCCAGCTGTTTCTGTGTTTCATTCATTTCCAAATCTGCAGAGTGAACAACTTTTCTCCAAACATCGCCCTGTGGATAGTCACAAGCAGACACTAGCTACCACCTCTAATCAAGGACTAATAGAAAGTAGAGAGCAAGATTTTGCCGATGAAAAACTTACTTTCCCCTCTGATATTGATCCTCAAGTTTTCTATGAGCTACCAGAAGAGGTCCAAAAGGAATTGATGGCGGAGTGGAAAACAGCTGGAGCAGAGCTCCATTCTGTACATAAATAAGCGCACTCAGGAAAAAGGCCAGAAAGAAGGGAGTCATCAGTTTCACATTAGCCTCCCATAGCTCTTCTTATTTAAAAACTAATATTCAGTGATGTAGAAATCCCAGTGTAAGGTGTTCCAAATAAAGCAAGAATGGGTGCAGGAAGTAATTTCTAGCACAAAGGGAAAAAATATTCACAATGTGATAATGTAAAAAAAAAAAATGCTATCTTCCTGTTATTTCTACAGCTGTTTTATATCATTTTCCAATAAAAGGAATATTATGGTCAACAGTAGGCTATTTGCCATAAGTTGTGGGACAGATATTTTATGTCTGCATGCAAAATACAGGCATCACAGCATCTCTTATGCTATAGGAAAGAACAGGTTCTTTTTTTTTTTTTTTTTTTTTTTTTTTTTTTTTGTGAACTGTGCAATGTCTCAAAGTCAGTCCATAGCATCCAAATAGGGAATAATCTTGTTAGTTTCAAACAGGTAAATATCTTTAGCCAAATTATTACATATAATTTGACAAGTTGGCTTGATATTTGTTTTTGAAATAATAACCTACTGTGTAACCCAGACCAGTCTCAATTTTGTGAACTTTCTGCTTCAGACCCCTGAGTTTTGAGACGACATTATTGTGCACAAATCAGCTTTTGAAGAATTTCTTTTTTGTGTTCAAGTGTGTGTGTGTGTGTGTGTGTGTGTGTGTGTGTGTGGTGAAAGAAGAGCAGAGAATAATGTTATGGAGGGTTAGAGCCTAGAAAAACAAACAAACAAAAAAATATCTACTACTAATGAGTACATGTTTAAAATTCAGATGAATTAACAAAGTAAACAACACACATAAGCATAAAAAAATAGATTATGTGTGCTAGCGCACTTCACCCTGTGACCACCTGACGTCATCGCTTCCCAACCACATCCAACTACCAGGCCCAGTCCTGCTCAGGACAACTTGTACAGTGGCCCAACCTGGTGAGTCTTTCTAATCCCAACTTCCCACACCCTTCCCAATTCCACCCTGGGGACTAGCTTTCATAATACAAGTAGGTGCTATGCCAGCTGCCAAAGGAGGGGACAATGAGTAATCCTACCCAGTGTGATGCCTGTGAACCACAATGACCAGCATGGCAAAATAGCCCTACAGATGCAGTAGTGGCGCTTACATCTTTGTGGGAAGCAGCAGCTCTCTAATTAGATTGAAAGCCCATTCAACAGAAGAATATCATGACTGGTAATGGAAACCTAGCCGGTTATGCAGAGCTAGTGAAATCATGATCTTAGGGAGAGCTACCACCGCCACTTTACTAAGCCAATATAATCCCAACTGTGTGGGCTTGTCCTCTGGGTAGAGCCACCTGACTCTTGACAGACTTACTTTTTGGGGACAGATTCTTCTCCCCCATCTCCACCAGTGAACTGTGGTTGAGGCTGTGCCTAGTTACTTCTCTGCATTGCCTGCCCACGCCTCATCCCTACACACCTCCTTGCTGGATTTACAAAGTACCTCTCTATTTCCCTATGGGAATAAGCCTATGTTTTCTTATTCTGACTTCCCTCACATACACACCTGGAAGTTAGATCTACCACCTCACCTGATGGAGCCTAGGGTGTACTGCATATTAGGAAAGCACACTACTGATAGCTACCCTTCAACCCCTAGATTTTTTTCATATCAAGTTTGTGATTTAGAACTTTCTTGAATTTTCACATTTATTCAGATTTAAGTTTTTTAATCATCTGCTGTAGGTAGAATTTTACTGTCCTCTTGCATGTCTTGCTCCCTCTCTGTCTGGCTGGTGACTCCACCCTTCTTCATCATAGAGCTCTCTCCCTGTCCACAAGTGCCACCTAACCTCTTCCTGCCAGCTATTGACCATTCAGCTCTTTATTAAGACTATGAGAGCAACACATCTTGACAGTGTTCAAAAAGACCACTCTACAATAATCAGGATTATTACAAAACCTTGTGAAATCTGTACACACAAAGATGCAAAAACACCAAAATGCAAATAAACACAAGCAAGTGTGCAATGAGACAAAATATAAAGGTAAGTAGTCATAAAGTTTAGAAGTTCTGGCTCCCAGTTAATAGTTATATAGAGTATAAAATGTAAAGAGAATATATCACATTAAGTGTATGCATTAGGATACATACCAAATATGCTATTCTTGTAGAGATTAAGACATTTAAAAATGGTCATTTCCAATAGTCATTTGTTTCAAATTATAAAAGTAACTAAGAAAATTCCCATGTACCCGATTTATCTAAACAAAACCCAGAGGTTTCATAACAATAAAGATAACATATTTGAGATGTTAATTAGTAGAATATTCTGTTTTTAGGTTGCTAGAATGTAGAATACTAGTCTGCTTTTTGCGGGGAGATATTGGGGGTAGGGAATGGCAGTGCTGGTGACTGAGCCTGGGGCCTCATGCATGACAAATAAGTACTGCTGAACTACACACACACACACACACACACACACACACACACACAGCCCCAGCCCGTAGGTTATTTGATTAGATGATTACATTTCCATTCCCCTGGTAATGAAAAGAATTTGGAGGCACATGCTTGCATTATCTCTGTTTACTGAGATACCTGCTTTAGCCTTGGTGTTCAGCTAAATTCAGTATTTAGTTTGGGGTAGTTGAGTAGTCATATTCCCACTTCAGCGTCATTAGTGGTACCCTATGAAACTTCATGCAGTTGTCATGCAATCATTGAAGCTTTCTATTTTATCTGGTCAATGATTCCAGTCCATTAAGATATTTTAACTCCCAAATATTTCTAAATCCAGATAAGCATCTTAACTAGTATATGAGTATTTACTTCTCATTAAATTCCATGAAGCTATAAACTTACTTTTTATTGCAAAAACATTGAAATGATGAATGTAAAATAATGTTATGTAAAAAAATAAAAGCTTTAAAAGGATTAGAATTGGCAGTTAATATCAAAATATTCAGAGAATACATTATATGGTTCATTTTATCACGAACAAAGTGTTTTTGGATATTTGGAAGTAACTGCTACAAAAGTTGGTATCTAGAAATGCTGGCTGTCCCCCCAAAATTACAAAATATATGATATTTAGGCTTATGAGTAACAAGGGTTTGAAGAAATTGTTAGTAAAAGTTGCAGTAATGTTTAGGAAACTGTTATAGAAAACTAGTATGAAAGCTGCTGGTGGTTCCTTCAAAAACAGACCAAATGTTTGGTGTGGGCCTAAGCTATCCACAAGCAAAATGTGGGCGCGCCATCTGGTGGCATTTAAAGGCATAGGATTAAGGCATCAGACTTCAGTTTGTTTTCTTTTGTTTTTTTAAGAGCTCTCTCCCAAGCTTTAAAGTGTCTGTCGTTATCTTTGTTGTTGTCATCACCAACTTCTTCTCCCTCTACTCCTTTCACTTTTTTGTTGACATGTTTGTCTTTCTTTTCAGTCGAAGATTCAGTCTGATGTAGCTGGTTGGAAGCTGAGAGGTCCCAGTGGTCACTACTTCTGTATACCAGCTTTGAGCTGATGAAGGCTGAGGGTGGCTATGGGAACTTGAGTCTGTGGAGTAGTGCAGGCTCTTTTCTTCTAACCATCTAAAGGTAGAAATGAAGGCTATATGCTCAGGGATGTCCAACTTCATCACTGCCCAGGCAAGTATAGTAGCACACCCAGGAAGATTCACCCCTGGCCTGTTGCTTCAGTGAGGACAGGAATTGAGGGAGACTCTAGCCATGTCAATCACTCTAGTGAGCCCAGCATCCCACTGATGCTCCATATGCCCATCCCATATGGTGTTAGCAATACCCTGGTACTCTTTTAACAGGAAAAGTTTCTATGAAGACCAAGGGTGAGGAAAAATAGCAAATCAAAATCAATTCAACCAATTAATGATTTAACACCAAATGTGCAAATCCCGACACAAAAACATAAGAAACAATGTTTGTCCTCTAGAAAGTATTAATCCTACAGAAATGGCCTCCATAAGAGTAGAGATTTCTGTTTCAGCAAATGAATTTAAAAGAAGAAAATAAACACATGAATGAGTGCTGAATGAAGTGAGGAGGTGGATGTTCTCTGAATGCATGCCCACACTTGATCCTATCATTATTTTGAAGACTTTCTGTTATTCTAGTAGGTGTGCTGACTTCTCAGTTTGATTGTTACTCGAATTTACCCAGTGGCTAATATTGTGGAATATGTTTTTCTTTTTTTGAGTTTGATTTTCAATCACATATCTTTTTTAGTGCTGTTGCCTTTGGCCACTTTTGAACTAGACTGCTTTTACACTCCACATGTTGAACACTCCCTGTCTATTTTCAGTGACAGTTCCTTGTCAGAAGGGTCCTTAAGAAGGCCACAGCATCACTGTAAATGTAATTAGCACAGGGGCTGGGTGGTGTTGATCTCTACCCTGGAGAAAGCAGAGCATGGGCTGATCCTTATGGCAGATGCATGTGGCAGTTAACTCCATTTCCACCCCTGTTGATACTTTCTTGGTGGAAGTGGACAATGATTTGCATATGTGTGCTGCCTTTGCAGTGGAGGCATGAGCTCATCTCTCCAGGTGGCACTGATGACACCAAAGGATGAAGGAAATGGAAAGAAAATGAGACTAGCCCTGTGACTCCTAACCTTATTGATACCCAAGAGGAAATGGAGGTTCAGATAAACATCATCAGTTATGTACTGGGGTGGAACTGTTACTTTTCTCTGGTGCTGAAGATGGAACCCAGGGTCATTAATGTTAGGCAATTACTGTACCCTTAAGATGCACTGTGATCTCCCCAGTGGAATTCTTTTCAGTTCTTATGTTCAAGTTTCCATAATTCTCAATTTAAGCAGTAAATGAAGGAAGAATAATTTAAAATACACTTTTTATTTATTTTTGAGATAGGGTCTTTCTGTGTAGCCTAGGCCAGTCTCATTCTTCTGGCCCATCTCAGTCCCTCCGGTATCAGGGTTACAGGTGCTTGTCATCATCCCCAGATAAATAATTACTTTCTAATTAATGCTGGCTGCTGGCTATACCTGCTTGTTTATGATTTGAATATGGAGCATATTCTGGTGGGCAAAGTGTATTAATAGCACATTATTTAATGTCATGTGAGATTAAAAACTGTATTTAATGGAGTTTTCTTGTAATAATGGAGTTCTTATTTTGATAAAATACTTCAAGTCCTCTCTGTACAAGAATAATGTCTAGAGATATATAACCAATTTATGCATATTGACTTAGAAGTAGTCTGCAGTAACAAACTACACTTACTAGCAGTTTGTGTGGTCCAAAATCTCTATGGTTTAATGACAGAATGGCTTTATTTGTTTCTGTACACTGATGAGTGCCCAATGTGGCATCCACATATTGATGGAATCCTATGTGCCTTCGCCACCATCTTTTTGCATTGTGGAAAAAGCTCACTAAGTTGGAAGGCATAAATTTTTCAATTATCGATGGAGGCAGTTTTCCTTTCATTTCTGTCTGGACAAACATCACTAGCTTGGAATATGATGGGTTTCTGTAAGCAAATAGAGTTACAAAAGATAAGCATTCTTAACTTGGCCTTATGAAGAGGCAAGTTTATAGAGAGCAGAAGTCTTAAACTAATTCTCTTTGACCTTTTCTATTGTGAATATGACAGGTTAACTATGGGGGGAAGGGACAGTGACCTGAGGTCACATCCTTATAAAATAAAAATTCTACATGAAATACTAAGTAGTCAGAATGTATACTACAATTTTAGCTTTAGTTATTCTTTTATTTAGTCGATCCTTTGAGTAGATATGCAGTCCTCAGAAAGTCTACCTTTTCTTTTCCCTGAACATTTGTTCTACTCCTTTTATGTAGCATTTCTAAACTTTATGTAGCAGTTTTATATATGTAAATTGTTTACTTAATAAGAAATACAATATCTACCTCTATTAAAAATAAAAAACAGGGAAATGAGAATTCTATACATATGTTCCTGCATATATGTGCAGTTTTTTCAATGAAATATATTTATATTTCACCTTTTATTAAGCATAGATTCTTTGGTCATACAATATAATCTGAATACTGTTTCTCCTCCCTCTACTCCTCCCAGTTCTTCTGTACTGCCCCTCCCATCCAGATCCACTCCCTTTCTGTCTCTCATTAGAAAAGAATAGGTTTCCAGAAGGTAACAACACAAATAATAAAATATAATGAGATAAATGAAAATCATCATATAGAACTTGACCAAGCCAATGTTATGTTTATATTTATATAATTACTTTTATTAATTTCCCCCTCTTTGAGACACAGTTTGGCTCTGCGTCTTAGCCTGGCCTTGAACTCACTGTGCAATCAGCCTGGCCGTGGACTCACTGTTTATCCCAGTCTCACCTTGAACTCTCTGTGCATCTCAACCTGACCTTGAACTTATCATGACAATCCTTCTTTCACTGCCTACATTCTAGGGTTACAAGATTACATGACCACACCCAGCTACATACTTGTAGTTTTAAACCTTAGATACTATGGTCATAGAAAATACATTTGAAAACTTTTAGTTCATACTTTTACAGAAAATTATAAGATGATTTTAAAAATTCAAAGCTATAAATATATTCTATTAGTAAATTATCATGTGAGGGGAAACATTTTAAATGCAAATTCAATAGGAGTGATTTGCAGGCTCTAACCAGTAAGGAGGTGAAGGCTTTATGCATTTGAAATGAGCAGTGTAATGGTGGATTCCAGTTGTTATGCTATATAGAGTCTATCACATTAATTTATAAGGGCTACAGATCCATTTAAATATGGCATATTTAGGATATTCTAGAATGTTCACTACTTGTTTTTGTAAAGTTCTATGTCAACTTAAACATCTGGAGGCAGATAGAGTTTCCCAGTATTAAAATTGCACTAACTGATCATGGGAGTGTCATCACTTCCACATTTCTCTATGGTTTTTGTCAGTCCTGAAGCTCTATTGAGTTCACTATGGGATCACACACATCACAAGCTTTTTGGCTGTTTTTGGAGAGTGATTCAGTATGGACAGTGTGTTTGACAAGTGTTCTGCACAGCTCGATTACAAATCCCTCTGTCTAGAACCTGAGGCGCATGGGAAGAGAAGACAAAGAACCATGGTTTCTGTAAGCATCTTTCTCCGATCTGTGAAAATGAGACTGTAACGTTACCTTAGCAGGATGGAAGGCAGAATCTGACCTTACACAGCTTATCAAGACTGTAAGAGGTCCTGCCAAAGGTGCTTCTCCTCATTTATTTGGAGCAGCAATTCATTAGTTTGTTCTTCCAGGGAGCATAAGATCTTGGCCACAAATTCAAAGGCGACAAATAAGTGGAAAGACCCCACATTATTACTCCTGTTATGACTATGTGCAGCAATAACTGCCCACTTAGGTTTAAGACAGGTCTAAAGTAGAAAAAGCATTAAGGGATACAGTACTAAAACTACAAACACATTTTCTCTTATCATGAATTTATATTTTTTCATGGTGTACATATATTTTTCATCAAACAAAAGTTTTATGTTCATTTTATGTGTTAATATTATGATTTAAAAATAACAGCATAAATTAAAAATAATGAATTTGTGAGGTGGTATTGTACATGCATGTGTACACTCCAATTCAATGCAATATGAGATTTTTCTGAATTTATTTTAGATTACCATTGTATCCTTTGGTTGATCACCTGTCAGTAGTACTTCATCTCTGCTTTTGGCAGTTTTTATCTGAATATACCTACTGGATATTTCATTCCGTAGACATCTTTAATCAGGTGATCCCATATAAATAATTCACTCAGGGTAAAACATTCGTGGCTCATAAACGTGTACTGTAATTTCAGGGAATTTTATTTTTTAATTTAAAATTTTAATTTTGGTTTAGAATTATTCATGAAAATACAGTACTGTATCTGCATCATTTCTACCTCTCCCCCACCTGGCTCTTCCCATATCCTTCTCTCCACTCCCACTCCCTTTCAAATTCATGACCTCTTCTTCAATTATTGTACACACACAAAAACACACACACAAAACTAAGTTCATTTAGTACTGCTCATATATGCATATGTTTAAAAATCCCTTAATTTACAGTGGAGAAATATAAACATCATGGAAAGTTGAGCTGTGGGAAAATATTCCTGTGTTTCATTATGCCCAGAGACCTAGAATATATTTTATAGTAAATTATCTATTCTTCTATTTAAGACAAAAATATAAAAAGTTATTTTTAAAATTGCTTTTAGGGGCAGTTTTTTTCTCCGAACAAAGTATGTTGGTAATATTCCCATTGATAAGCTAGGAATCCTGAAGTGAATCATAAGTTGAAGTGAACACTCCTGTTAGAATGAACACGTATAAATAATACTTACTCTCGGAGAGGTGAACATACATAGCCAGAAGGATGATTACAGCTATGGATATAATGTGACAATGGGGGGTATCCTGGGAAGTCCACATTGTTAGCTGTGATTAAAGAAGTTGAAATGAGATCCAGTTCACAAAGACAAAAATTATTTCTAGAAGCATAATTTCAAAACATATGATAGCATTTGACTTCAGTGTTAACACTAGTTTCATGGTGTACATATATTTGTACTAGTATCCCTAAAGATGCTTGTATATTTTTATATAAGAAAAGCTCTTTAAAAGTATCATTTAGTTACTTTCTGAGTTTTGAAACAAAAGAACAATGCATAGAAGAGATTGTTTCATTGGAGCTCATTGACTTTTAATAGTTTTATTCTCCATGAAATGCCTGAAGTACTTAAGACACATTAAATGCTTTCTTATGTTAATTCCATATACTAATTTCAAAGTGTAATTAAAACAGTAGACTTTGCCTTAGTAATTAATTATGCAGCATAATATGTACATTGTAGTGAAAAGGAGGTGATTAATATTAAATTTACGATTATTACATATTTTCTAAATAGTTTAGAAATATATAACTTTTGCTACACCAGAGAACATGAATTTTTCTAAATTATTTTAACAGTCTATGGACAATGCAAAGTGAAGCACTACTGTAGAGGAGTAACGTGGTTGAATGAATATTCCATTTTTCAATCACTCTCTAAATAGAACTGCATTATAATGGTATAATGGTACTGCCAGAGTGCTAAAAAATATTTTTCTGTTTAAAAACATGGAGACTATGCTTGTATTGCTTTTCTTTTGCTAAATCTGTTACAGTTTGCCAAAAAGTATGATTCTTTAGTGAGGCATGTACTGTGGTCGTTAGCATTTAATTTGAAAATAAGAAAGGGTAGAGATTTAAGTTCAGTTGCTATTAGATAGGTAAATCAATATTTTTACTGCTCAGTTTCTGGAAACTTAAGTTGTAACCTTAGTGAGACTATACATACAGAATGTTTAGCTCAAAGCAAGGTACAGAGTAAAGCTTTGGAAACACTGAGAAGAAAACTGACTATTCATTGAATGTTTAGTTGGCTGGAAATTTTAAAAAAGTAGATTTAGCTTTGTTGCTGCACAAAATGAATAGTTATTTCTAGTCACTAGTAAAATTCCATCACTGCTGTTTGTACATAGAGAAGACAAGTCCCATCAGATGGAATCCTATGCACAGCTAGAAAGCAGTTCGGAACTAGAACCGAACAGCACTATTTTGTCCCTCTGTGGGGTTGGTAAAATAGTCTGAAAAATACATTGATTTGGTACTTTATGGTATAAGGACTAAAATGAAAGAGTAGTGTTTGAAAGCATCTGGTGAAACTGGATTTAGAAAGGATTAACTGCAAATTCTTCCAACTCTGCACCTGCATATAAGTTCTTCCAGAGTTCAACAGCCATCCTCATTGGAAGGACACACAGTCACTACTTATCAGTGATTTCGGCTCTCTGTTGGCCTGGGTTGCATGACAGACTCTTCCTGGAGAGACAAAACACAGGTCTACACATCCCAGGAAGGGAACCCATGAGAGAGCAACGTAAGGGTACACCAAATCCAATGTGGTGAACCAATGAATTTTATTGGGGTTACTTACAGGAAGATGTGTAGGAAGTTACTTACAGAAGCAGAAATGACTCAGACAGCTGCACTACCAAAGCCCACCCAGCACGGGTGACAGATCTTAAAATCTGGAAACCTGGAGCTCAATGCTCTGCCTGCAGGCAGCAGATCTGAGAGTGTCTATTCCAGGTGGCCTGTTTGAGCCTCTTTAGGCATCTCTGCTGGTCTTAGTTTCTTCTAAGCAGTTCTCTGCTTCTTTCCAATTGCTTGGTTTTTCTGAGTGACCTTTAGTAGTCTTTACTTTTTAGATACTCACAAAGAGGGAGGAGCCTAGTGAATCTCGTCAGTTAAATAACCAGAGGCTGTGGGAGGCAGGCTTGTGGTTCCAAGATGTGTAGAAGTTTCCTCCAATTTAAAGCCTCATGGGCGCAGTGCTCTGCCTTTCAGAGGAACTCAGTGTTTTTTGTTTTGTTTGTTTGTTTTAGCTTACATTTGATAATATCACTTATTTATTTATTTTTATTTGAATTACAAACAAGATTGAATTACATGACAATCCTTTCTCCCTCCCTTTCTCCCCTACCACTCCCCCAACTAAAACCCTACCTATCACACATCCTTTCTTCTAATCTATACCTGACTCAACCTTTCTGTTCCCTCATGACCTCTGCATCCTTCCTCTTCTTCCCTTCTCATTCTGTAGCTCCCTCCCCCCTCTTCCCATGCTCTCAATTTGCTCAGCGGATCGTGACCCTTTCCCCTTCTCCAGGGGACAAAGTTTGTCTCTTTTAGGGTCCTGCTTGCTTACTAGTTTCCCTGGTAGTGTGGATAATATCACCTATTTTTAAGTACGGCATTCTACAGTTTTCTGAAATATGTTTAATTGTCTAGCCTTTACCAAAATCCTGTTAGAACTCATTTTTGGTTCTTCCTCCTTCAGTATATCCTACTGACTCCACCTCTAGGCTGTCTTCCATCCTTTGATAACCCTTGCTTCATATTGCTACTGCCCTAGTGTAAACCACCATAAGATTCCATTTAGATTGCTCTGATAGCTTCCTAACTGTTCTCACTAATTTCATCTTTTCTTCCCCCTTCAGTTGTGATGGAAAGTTTTACTAGGCATTCTAATCTGACTTACCATCTGTGGTCTTTCATTACCTGCTCTTCTGGACTTTAGTGTTTCCACTGAAATGGCAGTTGTTATTCTTTTAGAACTACTTTTGTATGTAACTCAATTTTCCTTACTGCTTTGAATACACTTTCTTTTTTTTTTTTTCTGTGTATTTTGTGCTTTAACTACGATATTACAGGGAGTGTTTCTTTGGGGTTCTATACCTCCTGCATCTCTTTCCTTAGATTTGGAAATTTTTCTTCTATGATTTCAACTGAAAATTTTTCTAGGCATGGAATTCTCCTATTGTGCCCACAATTTGAAGGAGATCTCAAATGTTCCACTTACACTTAAATGTTACTACTTAACTTCTTTTTCTACCTTATCCTCAAGCTTTGCTATTCTGTCTTCTATATGATACATTCTATTGTTTAGTTTTTTAAATTGAGTTTTTAATTTGACTTGAGTGTTCATTTTCAGCATCATGGGTTTTCTTTAATCTTTCTATATCTTTATTGAATTTTGTTTTCATATCTCGAATTTACTTTATTAACCTGTTTGTTTTGTTTTCTTGGAATTCTTGGAATAACAAGAGTTATTTCTTGTCTTTAAATTCTTTTGGGGGTTTGTTTCCTTATTCAATTCTTTGAATTTTTCTTATCTTTTAAATGCTTTGAAATTTTGTCTATATTGGTCCTATTAGGGACCATTACTATAGGATTGATGATCTTCAGACAAGATATTTTATTTTGTTTTTCACATTGCTTGACTATTTACATTGGGATTTGCACATATTTTAAAAAATGGAACACTTCATTAGTCTGCATGTCATGCTTACATGGAAGTAATAACATTTTCTCTGTATGGTTTTTAGTATATGTGCTGCCATAAAATGTTCTTTCATGTAGTTCATACTTTGTCTTGGGGTTTTCAACAATGTTTTGATTTGTTTTGTGTGTGTGTGTGTGTGTGTGTGTGAGAGAGAGAGAGAGAGAGAGAGAGAGAGAGAGAGAGAGAGAGAGAGAGAGAACTTGGTTGTCAATTCTTGCCATCCATTTTGATTGAAGCAAGTCCTCTTTGTTGTTTGTCACTGTATACAACAGGCTATCTAACCCATGAATTCTGAGAATTATCCTGTTTTCATGTCTCATCTCCCCCATGGGAATGCAGGGGTTACAGTTGCTACTTTGAATATATATATATAATATATATATATATATATATATATATATATGGTCAAAGTAGTTAGTCTAAATATATATGCTCTTTAGACTAGCTCATCAGTCCTGGTCTTTAATTTTTCACAGTATCTACTATTTGTTCTTCAGTGCTTATCAACACTGTACCTGTTTTCTACAGTTATATTCATAAAATAAACTCAGCCAGGAAACCTGTAGTCATATTACTGATGAGGCAGGAGAATCTCCAGTTTCAGGCCATAAGGGGCAGTGTAGGGAGCACTAGGACCATATGGGTTTCTTAAAAACCAAAAGAGCAGCAACAAGACCCCAAGACCCATGACTGGAGAGATGGCTCAGAGGATAATTGCTCGTCCTGTTCTTTCAGGGGACCAGGGTTTGGTGTCCAGTATTCACATCAGATAGCTCCCAATCATTAGTAACTACAAGTCCATGTGGGTGCTAGGCCTCTGGCCTCCTTGAGCCCCTGTACTCATGGGTATATACCATGCTCTCCCTGCAATATAATTTTGACTCCTCATCAACAAGGCATGTTTAAATTTGGTTCCATATAATAGAGGTGGATATCTAAGTTTAATTCCCTCATAAAAAAACTACATATGAGAGACTGGCACATTAGGAATTTGATTATTTACAAACAGAAGAAAGCTCATTGGAATGAGACTCTTGACTAATAAAAATGAATATTTGATGACTTTTATAACTTTGCAGCTAGGTGTAGTGGTCCATGGTTATAATTCTATCACTCAGAAAAGAGATGTTGAGATCTGGGTAAATAGGTAAGATCTGGTCTCAAACTGTATTTTAATAAAAGTAGTGGTATATGTGTATGGAGTGTGTGTGTGTGTTCAGTGTTTGCTTGTCATGTAAATGGCTCTTGGTTCAATCCCCACCCCTGTAACAGCTAATTTGAATCTATAAGACATTATTGAATACTACACAGTTTTAATAACTCATATTAGTTAAAATATAGTAATACACTAAACAATTATTCATTATTAAATAGTAATTACGGAATCAATCTTGTGTACCACATTGTATCCTTGCAATGATTTGTCCCATGAAACTCTGTTCTCAGGTTGGTAGAAGAAATTGGAGAGCTTAGCTGTTGGTTCTGGAATTATTCCTTCAATATGATATCTATGGTTACCAAGGTAAAGAAAATGTAAAAATTTAGTTTAAGCTGAAGACATAGGACTATTGAAATTAAATATAGCAAACAATAGTAAAGAAATTGTGAAACTGAGTATCTGATATCTAAAATACTTGGGACCAAAAATGTTTTTTATTTTGATGCTTTTTTATTTATTACATTTTATATGTTATATATATATATATATATATATATAATTTATATTCTTCTTGAGTATTTGCACATATATAATGAGATATCTTAGGGATGAGATCTAAGTCTAAGCACAAAATGCATTTGTACTTTAGATTCTTTATTATTACATATTCTAAAGGGAATTTTATATATTTTAAATAACTTTATTTAATACACTGTATTGAATGTGAAATGGCATAGCTTATTTAAATAAGCATTGCAGAAATTATTTCAAAGTTCACTTTTCTAACCAGGCCTGATGGCACAGGCCTGTAATCTCAGCTACTTGGGAGGCTGAGCAGGCAGGAGAAGGTGAGTTCAAGACTCAACTGGGCAACTTAGTGAGACCCCATCTCAAAATGGACAAAGACAGTTTGGGGATATAGTTCATTGATAGAGAACGTTCCCAGCATGGGATTGGCTCTGGTGTGTCTGTGTAGTAGTTAAATTTTTATAGACAACAACTTTTAAATTCTGTGTGATGTCATCATCCATCACGAAGCTGAGGTGGTGGGAGAACACTGGACTCAAACCCAGTGTTAGCAGAAGGTTGCCAGCTGAGAGTGAAATCAGATAGTATGGCCACATCCTTAGTCTTTTATTCATTTCTTTCAAAGAAGGAGAACAGATGTTTACAGGCAAAAGGTTTAAGTCTCTAAAAAGTTAAAATTTCTTCATAGAGTATGTAAAGAATAAAAATGTTATTATTAGAGAGAAGAGCAGTCACATGTGTGGAAAATTATTACCCTCAAATTTTGCTTTGTATTTACTGAGGCTGGGCCAAGCTATGTAGGCCCGACTGTGCAACTTTTTATGCATCTCAGGATGGTCTCAGAGTTAAGTACTCCCTGCCTCAGGCTCCTGAGTTCTAAAGCTAGAACTACAGGCATGTGCTGTTGTATCTGGCCAGCTTCTATGATTTGATCAGACAAGGAATTCTTCAGACAACTTTTTCTTCAAGTGTCCAAAACTAATCACTAAAAGCCCCTAGGGGAGCAGTAAATTATTACTACAATTATCAAAAAGTACAAATGGTAATAAAATACATGAATTACCTTTTCTTTTGAGACAGAGTTTCTCTGTGTAACTGATCCAACTGTCTTGGAACTTGTTTTGTAGACTAGCTTGACCTTGAACTCACAGACATCAGCCTGTCTCTGCCTTCCAAGTGCTGGGATTAAAGGCATGAGCCACCACCACCCAGTTATATCACTTTCATAATGCACTTATATTTCACTTACTGTTTGGTAATCAACATAACTAAAGTCTGTATAGTCACTAAATAAATATGCCACGTGTCTATATGGCAGGCAGTGTTCTGGTATAGGGACACCACAAAAAACAAGGGTGACTTGTTTCTAGGCTCATTCCCATTCAAGTTTCAGTTCACATCATTTCATATTCTAATAAGACACACATGATGAATTAAAAAATAAATTCCATATAGTGTCACCTATGAAGGTTACAACTGCAGAATAGTTAGTTAAACAGGGACTGTACATGTAGGACATTTGACCTGGTAGGCAGGAAGGTCATTCTCAAGATGAGATAGTGAAGTCACGAACCTGACAATCAAAACTGACATCGGCTTTGGAGAGCTATGGGCAAAAGTGTGCCAAGCAAAAAAGGAACCATGAAGGCTCTGTGGGATCAGTGCAGGGTATTTGACAACAGATCTCTCGAGGATGTAATAGAGGGATAAAGAGGTGAAGTGACAGGAAAAGACAGCCTGGGAGTGACTTGGAGGTCATGGTAAAATGTTTGGATCTTATTTTAGGTTGAAAGAAATCCTCTAAAGGATTTCATGAAGGTGAGTGACAAAATCTGAGTTATATTTTAAGACTCTGCTTAGGGCACTGGGTGAACAATGGGATGCAGCTGAGGAAGAACAGAGCCCAGGAGCCATTCACATAATCCACTGGGAGATGGCAGCGGTAGCAGGGTAGCCGCAAGCACCTAATAACAGCCCACTACTCATCTCTGTGCGTGTTTGCTTACACAGGGCTTTTACATGGATCCAAACTTGATACCAATGACCCTTCTCTAGTCTGTTTTAACAATACAGTCCTATTAAAAACAAGATTAGTGAGGCAGCTTTGTGCTTGTGACTGCAGAGGTAAGTGCTGCAGGGACCCAGCATTAGCAGCTGCACCTTCTGGGAATCCACACCAGGCAGAGGTCAGGGAAGTGACAGAGGAGGGGCATGCCGATCTGAATGGGAGGTTACCAGTGCTCACAATCCTCCTTTTCTATCACAGTCTAGGGCAGACAGGAATCTAATCCAGGCACCATGGGACCACCAACTGCAAGAGGAGACAAGAAATTCACCAGCAAATGTGAATGGCTCAGCAACCTGGGGATGGAGGGGGCGGTAGGGGCAGAGAATTCATCAGATGAATAAGATTGGCCAACTATTAATTAAACTAATCAAAAGAGTAATCCAATCTAAATTAATAAGATTAATTAAAATATACATGTGAAAAAGGATAGCCTTTAAATAAATGGCGCTGGACAAGCAGACTATTAGTCTGCAGACAAATGAAATTGGGACTGTGTCTCTCACCTTGTACAAAAATCAATTCAAACTAGATCAAAAACCTTAATGTAAGACATGACACTCTGAAAATGGTAAAGAAAAACACTTCAGGATGGAGATATATGACTCAAAGCCTGACAGCATAGTAAACAGCCATAGATAGCACTGACATACAGATAAAAAGCTACTGCACAATGAAGGAAACCAACCAACAGAAAGAACTGCAGCCTACAGAGCAAGAGAACATTGGCCAGCTATACTGCACACTGTTAGTAGCTAGCCTGTATTAAAAACTGCAACACACGGGCCAATAAACTGAGCAGACATCTTTCCCAATAAGAAACACAAATGTGCACTAAAAAGATGAGTTGTGGAACTAACAGTGCTTTGGGCACCTTGCAGCCACCAGGTGCTCCTAAGGCTGTGAGAATGAAACTGTTCTTTCACCAATCCTTTCATAGCCTACAACTCCACCCAGCCCTCCTTCTCTATTAGTTATTCTTAGCTGCAGCAGTTCAGTAGGTCTTGTAGCAGGACAATACTGCCACCCACTGTTTGAATCTTTTACTACCCCACACCCTCTTCCTTTTTAAGTCCTTGCTCTTCCTCTGTATGCATTCTTCTTATTCAACTTCTCTTGAAGTCCAGAGGCTGGCCTGGTTTATGATATATGAGTACATATTCCCCACATACGTACACCATTTTTCCTTTACTTCGATCATTCCCACTCCTGTGTACTCTCCTCAACTTCCCACCTAACAACCTAGTACCTATCACTAGTATTGTGAGTGATGGCCTTTTTTTTTCTTTCTTTTTTTCTTTGTCAATTATTCATACTAACATATTAGTCTATACAGTACTATCAGGGTATCTTCATTCCTCAAATTAATCAGTATTTATCAAGGGTTGTTTTGTTAGTCTACTTTCAGAGTGGTTAACTACTGGATATCAATGTGTTGTAGGTAGTACTTAACCCACAGGGCAGACTACAGATAGAGTCCTGTGCTGAAACACAAGTCTAACAGATAAAAACATCACCACAACTGTACTATGGTTTAGTCTCCCTCAAACACTGCATATAGACCCAGGAACAGAAGAAAGGTAGAAAGAATTAGAACAACAACAAAAACCTTAGCCAATGTTCTAATTCAAGATAGGTTGACTCCAATGAGAAAACATAAGTAACATGAAGCCAAGACAACCTGACACCTCCAAACATTAACAATTACACAGTAGTGATCCACAATTAAAATTACTTAGATGAAATTCCAGATACAGGATTTAAGAGAATGACTATAAATATGGTAAAACACCTCAGGAATTCCATATTTACCAAGAGAATATTGACAGCTGAATGAAATAATGAAGTCAATTCATAACACAAAAGTAGGATTTAATGGAGACATAGGAATTCTGAGAAAAACTCAGATCAAATGAGGATAGAAATGAAAAATACAGTAGATAAATAAAAGTATAGTTGAAAGCTTTGTCAATACAATGGATCATGTGAAAAAGAAAATAATCAGGATATGAAGATAAAATATAGGATTGGATCACCCAATCAAAGTGAATAGTAAAAGTTTAAAACTGTATGACTAGATTATACAAGAAATTTGGGAGTTTTTGAAAAGGTAAGCCTATGAATTATAGCCATACAAGAAAGAGAAGAATTTCATTCAAAAGACATATAAAATATTTTTAATAAAATCATAGCAGAAATTCTGAAATAGGGAAAGAGAAGCCTATCCAAATACAAGAGGCACACAGAACACCAAATTGACAGAACCAGAAAAAGAAACTCCCTAAATCATTATAGTTAAAACCTAAATTTACAGAACAAAGAGAGTATATCAGAATTTGTGAAAGAGAAGGATAAGTCACATACTAAGGCAGGTCATCAAAACAACTGATTTTCAATCCAAACCAAAAAGGGATGGGACTGGTGTCTTTCAGACTTTAAAAGTTCACAATTGTCAGCCTAGTCTAATATACCCAGCCAAACTATCTGGGTATATCATAATTCAAAGTGAAGGAAAAAATGTCCATGACAAAAGCAGGCTAAAGGAATGGTGGTGCCCACAATAGCCTAGGTCTTCCCATATCAATTAGTCAAGACAACCCCCTACTGACATACCACAGACTTAGCTGATCTAGAAAACTTGCACTTGCATCCACACACCTTTCTCCAAATGGGAAAATGTGCTATCATGTAAAAAGCCAGACTTTGGAATCAAGGACCTGGATGAAACTGGATCTTTGCCCTGTGTGAAGTATGGTATGTAATGTTTCTATTTCTTATTTTCTTCTTGATGTAAAATTAGGATGTACATAACATCCTGTAGTGTCAATGTGTTAAATAAAGTCCTAAATGTGTTAAACAAATGCCCAGAGCATGGCATATTATAGTTGTTCAATAAACCATTATTTCTAAAAATTTCTTCTTTTTTTCTTTATGATGTATCACACTCTGTTCGCCATGTGCTCATGGAATTAACCTTGTTAAAGTGAGTGGCAGAGGCCATACATGATTTCCTCTTCAGGCATATGCCCATCAGTCATCTTCCACTTAGCCAAAATCTCCTAGATGTTCTTCAAATACAACCAAGAACCTTCCTATCTCAAGGTCCTGGCATTTCCTCTCCTTGGAAAATTCATGAAAGATTGCTTCAATGAATCCTTTACTTAAATGCAAACTATTCAGACAAGATCATAATCCAAGCAATTCAGTTTAAACACATTTACTAGATCTCTCCTACTAAGTACTAGGAGAGATCATTGCTAGAAAGTACTACCAATGACTGTTTTCGTCCCACCACATTCACAGCCTGAAATTGGGTGGCAATTAGGTCATGAGGGCAGAGACTTCATGGATAGGATTAGTGTCTTTCTAAGTGACTTCAGACAGCTTATTTGCCACCTCTGCCCTGAGGACACAGTTACAAAGTAGCAGTCTGCATTCCAGAAGAGTGCCCTGATCAGAAACCAAACACTATGGCATTCTGGTCAGACTTACAGCCTCCACAACTGCGAGAAATCAACATTTGCTATTCATAAACCACTTAGTCTATGGTCATATGCAGTAGTTTCCCAAAGGGACTAAGTACAACTGTAAGTATAGCAAAAACAGTAATGATACTGTAC
Organism: Cricetulus griseus; assembly: GCF_003668045.3. Taxonomy (NCBI): domain Eukaryota; kingdom Metazoa; phylum Chordata; class Mammalia; order Rodentia; family Cricetidae; genus Cricetulus; species Cricetulus griseus. The sequence goes on from NC_048595.1 coordinate 169,087,647, forward strand.
CTGTGGTGAATGTGTTCTGGCAGCTAGGACATCATTGATCCTTCAGCCCACCAACCAGTTTTCAGTTAGGGGAGCCAGAGAGGTGTTACAAAGAACATGGTAACATATGTAGGTTCAAAGCCCAACTCTGACACAAAAGCTGGCAAAATGCCTCAGCTTTGAATTTCAACTTCCCTCGTTTATAAAAAGGAGGTAATAATATGCATGGGGATCCAAAGAGGCTAACAGAATAATTATATGCAAACATGCTTCAGCAGTGAGAGGTTTTGTTCAAGGTGCTCAAAGAAGGTTAGTTTCTTATAATGAATAGTTAGAACCATCATTAAAAAGTTCTTCAAATAACTGGCTCCTAAGCACATTAATTCAGCTTAACATAGAGGCAACATGACACTTAGAAGACCCTTAGCTCTCACCTAAAACACTCTGGGCTGGATCACAAATTTGTATTCTCTTACTTAGTTTCCTAGAAAGGCAGAACAACTAGGTGATATTTTTAATATTAGAAAAGCCATTTTAGAGCCGGGAGGTGGTAGCTCACACCTTTAATCCCAGCACTCGAGAGGCAGAAGCAGGAGGATCTCTATGAGTGCAAGACCAGCCTGGTTTACAAGAGCTAATTCCAAAGGATAGCCTCCAAAGCCAAAGCCACAGAGAAACCCTGTCTCAAAAAAAAAAAAAAAAAAAAAAAAAAAAAAAAAAGAAAAGAAAAAAGAAAAGAAAAGCCATTTTAGACTCCTGGTTTCTTTACCTTTCGTAACAAACCTAGTCCAGAACTTCAGTGCCATTGACAACTATTCTCCAAATCCTGGTGGAGATCTCCATATCTGTTAACCTGTAAGGGGATAAAGTGGAGGCAGAATTATTTTGATGCATGACTTAGGTCAACATATTTTATAAATTCTTTTGCAGCTCCATATTGTCCTTCATTAACATTTATATCTTGAGTAAAAACACATTCCTAAGACCTAAGAGGTCTTACTTCTCTATTGCTGAGATAAAATTATTGATGTGATACACCAGGACCAAGGCCACTTGTAAAAGAAAGCATTTAATTTGGAGTTTATGGTTTCAGAAGATTTGAGTCCACCATGACCTAGCAAAGGCATGGTGGCAAGAACAGCTGTGAGCTCCAGAGTTGGACACACACACACACACACACACACACACACACACACACACACACACTGAAAACGGCACAACCCTTTTGAAGCCTCAAAACCCACCCCCCAGTGACACATCTCCTCCATCAGGGCTATACCTCCTAATCCTTCCCAAATAGTTCTACCAAATGGAGACCAAGTATTCAAACATCTGAGCCTCTGGGGCCATTCTTATTCAAACCACTACCAAGTAGTTGAAAAGTACTGTTTTTTTTTTTTTTTTCCAGTGTGGGAATTGAATTTATCACCTTAAGTGTTCTACCACCTAGCCACTTCCCAAAGCCAAGAAACATACAAGCTATTGCTTATGAAAAACCTTTAAAGACAAAATTTAGGTTTTTAAAGAATATAGGTTTATTAAGGCCATGCATAAACATAATTTGGCTGGTCTCCAATATGGGCTTGTCCTAATAAAAGCCTAAAAAACACAGGCTTTTATTTTTCAGTTACTCACTTAATATTGGTCTAGCTATTTCACAATTATTGGCATTTATCACTAGCCTTAAGTTTCTGCATGGGTTGCATTTTTTATTTTAAAAGCATTTCACATTTTCATAATGTGTGTTTAATGAACCACTGACAATCTGACAATTTCATTTGCTAAGAGAAACAGGAAGGTAAAGTTTAGAAGGCCAGGGATGGTAAAAGGTACAGGGCACAGCCATATTATACTTCTATTACCTGATGATGTAACATTGGATAACTAGAAAGTATTCAGATGCAAGTCAAGGATGTCTTCAGCCATAGGGTCAGTGGAAAACAAACAGACCAATTTTGAGACAGCATCTTTATTGATAGAGCACTCGGTGGCAACTTGATTCTTCCCCCCTCGTATCCTGTCCCAGCCTGATAGACAGGTTCACACAAGCTAGTGATCTTTATGTTTGTAGAATTTCCCGACCGGGTCCCTAATCCATGTTGGGTCACTGCCATTCTTTCCTGAGAATCAAGGTCCCCAAAGAGTTTGTTAAATCCCAGCACAGGTCCATCCGACTTCCTTCCCCAGTCCTGAATCTGCAGCGTGTTGAAGATGGGTGGAGGCCCAGGAGGGTCAGAGCTCTGGGGCCGGATGGGGATGGTGGCCGAGGAAGAGCATAATGGCAGAGTGCCCGTAATTGACTTGGTACCTATCTTGGGAGGTGATGCTCTGAAGCCGCGCAAAGCTCAAGGGAAAGTCTTGGCCTGAGGATCTGGCTCTCGGAAGGGGAAACGGTACCGAGGGCGCCTCCAAGTCTCTTATAGCCCAGTTCCCTCCCACAGCCCAGGGAGCCCAGCCGGCCAGTCGTGCTGAGTGGTGGAGAAGAGCAGTGGCTGGGGTGAGGATGGCGTGGACCCTGGATGGAGTCTAGAACCTTTCTATCCAGCTCAGAGAAAAGACAAGGGAGGAACCCCACCTCCCCCGAGCTGCGATCTAATGCCCCTCAGCGCCCTTTGACCTCGGAATTCTGTACGGGGCTCTCGAGCGCCCCCGCCAATCTCCCCGAGCCTAGTGCTACGCATGCGCCCCGCGGGCCGGCGGCGCCATGTTGGTTCGGTTTGAATGCGAGCGCGGGCGTGAGCTGGCCTGTGGCCGCTGAGGGAATAGCGGTCCCGAGGAGGGCGGTGTCCGGTTCAGAGATGCTTTGTCGCCTTGTCCGGTTTGCGAAGGGCCTGGGCTTTCGACCGAGGGTCTGGAAGTGTGCGCTTTAAAAAGTGTCCCGGTGAGCTGTCGAGCATCCTTCCCCAGCGGGACGGAGGAGAGGATCCGCCCTAGGGAGGGGACTCTATGGAAGAAGAATGGGGTCGTCCCGGGGTGAGGTGGCCGAGGGGTCCCGGCGAGGCTCGGGGCTGCGGGTTCGGGGCGGGGGCTTGAGGTTCGGAGGACGCTGTCACGCAGCGTCCACTCGGTCTCGGCAGGATGAATATACTCACTGAAGGCCATGTCTGTGACCGTGACCTACAGGGACTCTGCCACCCCGCAGACACCGATGGGCCACCTCTGTGCAGCCCAAGGTCCGCGAAAGTCACCGTGTTCCCGGTCCATCGACGTTCCCTCCGCAGACTAAGCCGGCCCTGGCTTCCACGCTTCAGAACTCTCAGAGCTGGGGTTTCCAGGAGTTGTTCTTAACTTCCAGAGCGATCTAGAGTTAGCTTCCAGTGCAACTTCCTTTGCACTCTTGGCCCAAATAATCTGTGTTTGGAATCTCAAGGGGCTTGCAATTTCTTGCCCTAAGTTTGCCATTCAACACGATAGATTTCATTTTGGAGGTTTCAAACCGACGCGCTGGCGGAAGGGGATGGTAAGATATATGGGATTTGCTTAAGTTACATATAATTGGAAACAGTCCTGTGGCTTGAAATGGAAGGGGAGGTATAAACGATTAAAGTGTGTTGGTAATTGTTTTGCACAGGCTTGAAAACTTTGCCGAAGAATTTCGGGTTTTCTTTCTTTGTCATGTAAATGGGGCTAACCCTCAGCCACCCACTGAGAACTAAATCCAACAGCTTTCCCTTTGAAGATTTTCCTTTTTCTTGGGGTTTTGTGTAGAATTGGCAGCCTAATTTGTATTCTGATAAGACATATATGGTACTCAAGCGGATTTAGTTGAGCTAATTTAAAGATTCGTAAGAAGGATAAAGAAAGCATAAAACTGACTTTGCCTAGTTCTTCTTTAAAGAAAAATCAATAGCAGGGTGTTGAGCAACTACGAATATTATATTTTGTTGTTGTTAACCAATGCTACTTCCTCAGCCCCTAAGTGCTAGGAATACAGGCAGGAGCTACTTCAGCCCTCTGACTCATATTTAATTAGAGAAGTTGTTATATTTTAAAGTCATATTTGTCATTGCTAGTATTACATTAAATAAAAATTTTCCAAGTCATCGCCAGAATTAAATGTTTGACCTTGCAACATCATAGCCTGTGTCAATCCTATGTGTGAATTTTTAGTACAGAAAATACTTCAATTCTCAATAACTATTATGCTCTGATTTAATACCTGTCTGTTCTATTCTTGTTTACAAATATACTCTTACTGCTATGCTGAGTTCTCTCAATTTTACTAGAAAAACAGAAAGTTGAATATATTAAATGAATTTCCAAACCAGTTAAAACTTGTTTAAGAAAGGTGAACTGAATCTATTTAAGAATTAAAAATACAGGAGCTGGAGAAACGAACTGATTAAAAGTACTGGCTGCTCTTCCAAAGGACCCAGGTTCAATTCCTGGCACCCACATGTGGCTCACAAATATCTGTGGCTGTAGTTCCAGGGGATCTGCAACCCTTTCTGGCCTTCCTGGGCACCAGGAACACATGTAGTACACAGACATACATGTAGGCACAAAACCTGTACACGTAAAATAAGGTTTAAAAAATTAGAAAAGAATTAAAAGTACCAAGGATATGAAGGTCAAGAGGACATTCTTATTAAAAAAAAAAAAAAAAGGCTTATAGCTAGCCCTTTCTGAAATAAGATTTGTCCATTAAATTTTTTGTAGGTAAGTATTATTTTGTTCTCTATAGTTATTTTTTGGGGGGGAAAGAGTTGGCTAAATTTCATATTGGTGACTGTCATTCCTTGTTCTTTCTTGTTTCTGATGCTTTATTTGATGGCATAAAAATTGACTACCTGCTATCTGGAATGTATGGCAGTAGGCATATAAGTCTTAAAGATATACTATCTGTTGGAGAATGATAGGTATTGTGATGTCATAGAATATATTACCATAATAAAAAGAACTGTCCATTAGTAGTTTTAGGACTTTTAAAAAGTGAGTACTTTTTCCTTGTTATTCTGTGTATATGTTGAGAAAATTTTTGTATATGTATTTCCAAGCACATAGTAGGTATTCAAGTTTTTTTTCTAAATCATTCATGAAGTGATTAACAGTAAAGATTATAGAAAACATTCAGTGCTTAAATAGGAAAACTTATTGTTGATAGTTTTATTAATGACAATTTTATTTACACATTTGTTTTTATTGCTTAGTCATTATCCATTGGCACTGTAACATTTTGCTTTTGTATTGCAGTATTTAATGGAAATGAATAACTTGTTTTGAGAAAACCATGGCAAAATCAAACACAAAACACAGAGTTTGTTCCCGGGAATCTTCAGTAACTTCTCTCCTGGCAAGCTGCAGCCTAAGTGGTGGTAGTTCCTCCAGCTCTAATAGCTCTTTTCATTATAAGGACAAATTGTACAGTTCTGCTTCTGAGGCTTTACAGGCCTATATTGATGATTTTGATTTAAGCAGAGAACATTCAGGAGCAAACACTGGCAGAGTGAACATTGATGAAGAGTCTGGTAATATGCTACGATTTTCCAGCTATGTGCATAAACCAAACAATGGTATGCTTTAGTCTTTAGTCTTTCTTGTAATCTTTTGTGTCCAGTGTTTAACATATTAGAGAGATGTGCCTTATAAAGTTGGATTTGAATAAAGATAACTTATATTGCTGAAGTCTTGATATGTTCTAAAATGGACTGCATACTTGTCACGATCCCAGGGATTTTTTTAGTTAAGATCTTTTGACCTTGGAGAGGACACCAGTAAATATAATCAAAAGTGGCCGATCCTAAACTCTTAAGCCTTTTTTCTGTGGCACAATGGAAAGAATATTGCTATTGTTGTCTTAACAAGCTAATGCCTAAATAATCCCAATCATTCTGAGTTTATGCTTGCTCAGTTTCAGCTGGTCAGAAAGGAATATTGTTTTTTTCTAATCATTTGTATTCTATGGATCAATAGTCACAATGTATTAAGAGTCTGTCCCTAATAAAGCTTTCATGAAGACCAGTCTAGAAAAATGAGTGTTTGACAAACACTCCACTGAACACGTGCAGAAGAATATGGAGTGGGAAAGATGTGGGTGGTATATTCAAGAAGAGACCTAGGGAAGCATTCTCTGTGTGGCCATGGCATTGCAGGGTGACTAGGATAGAGGAAGCAAATTGTGTTTCCACTTGGTTTAATAGCACACTTCTCCTTATGTGGTATTCAGTTTTCAGTAATCAGCCTTACTGTGATTGTATTAATGTGAAAGGAATGTCCTCATTTGGAAAGTTGAGAAACAGTAAGTTACAGAACACATACCATGTCAGCTGATTGAGATATATATAGAAATTAAACACTGAAGAGGTATGAAAAAGGATGTTTTATGTTTACCACTTTGTATGTTTAATATTTCCATTCAAAACTAATAATAAAGGGAAAGCACCGAAAAGATTCTTAAATTTTTAATTCTCATTTACTGTTGACTATTACATATGATAAAGAAAGTAATCAGAATTATGCTTTGCTTTTCAGCTTTTGAAAATCTTGATCACAAACAGCACTTAAACTCTTTATGCTATAGAAGAGAAACTATTAATGATATGGACTCCATTAGCCTAACAACTGATGATTTGTTAAGACTTCCAGCAGATGGATCTTTTTCCTTCACTTCTGTTATACCTGGTCACCGACCAAGTGAGAAAAACAAGAAATACATTGAAAGACAGGATTCATCATCGGACATTAAAAAGAAACCAAATTTTCATATAGACTCTACTCCCAAGAGCAAGGATAATGTAGTTACTTGTGATGTATATTCAAATGTAAATGGAAAGAAATGTGGTAGGCCCGGAACCCTAAAACCTGTGAATAGAAATAATAAACGTGTTTTGGAATCATCTTTATCCATTCCTAAAGAATCATCTTTCAAGGACAGTTCAAACTATGGTCCTGAAATGAATTATCCAAGATGGCTCACTAGCCAGAAATCCGATCTTAATATCTCAGGGGTAACTAGTATACCAGATTTTAAGTATCCAATTTGGCTTCACAATCAAGACTTGCTACCTGATGCAAATAATCAAAGTGTTTCTAAATTACTTAATGAAGATGAATATTCCCCTGTGCATAGTTACCAGAAACAAAGAACTACTCAGCTTACAAATGAAGTAGATGGTTTTGAATATTCTTTTCAACCTGTAAACTTTACAGATTCCTTCATCGAGAATAAAGGATTAGTTAACCAATGTAAATGTGATTCTGAAAATGGCCAGTGTCATTGTGAGAATCTACTTCTCCCAGGACAATCCCCAAAGCCATTCTGTGGTAATATTTTGTTTTTAGTCTTTTAAAACGAAGGATATGTTAAACTTTAACATACTTTGTCCAAGTATTATGATGTAATAGCATTTTTATAATGTGAATGATGAGCACTTTAAAGCTATAGTAGTACTCTGTTTCCTTATTTAAAGTATCTTACTCTGTCCTAATTTGCTGTCGTATATGTACACATTCCAAATACTTTATTTCCTGTTGACTGTGAGATGTCTTGAGGCTTCTGCTTTTTTCTTAAAGAGTGTTTTTAAAATTAGGTGACAAAATTGAATTGCTTATCCTGAAGGCCAAAAAGAATCTCAGGCAGTCTACTGAAGACTTAGCAAAGCCTGTGGAGAAGGATGACAGCCCTTGTTCCTTAGACAAGCTTGAAGCAGAACGATCATGGGAAAATGTCCCCGTTACTTTGTAAGTAAGTGACATTGTTTAGTGCACCAAATGAAAAAGTGCTGTGTCCACATCAGATTTGCTTTCCACATAATTTAATAATAATTAACAGTGATATGATCCAGCTTTCATATTGTTTGAGTTGTACTTTTCATTTGTTAATACAAGATGGTGTAATGTTTCATATGTATTCATAAAATACATGCTACATGTTCATTTTGTTTTACTGTTGAATTTTGAATTGTGTGTATATATGATTGTATATAACTATATGTGTGTATATATAATGGAACTTGACAAAAATTCTTTTGCAATTGGAGTAGTATTACTGAATTCTCATTACTTTTTAAATACTAAGTCTTCCCAACACTTGTTATTTTTAAGTCACTGCTCTCATGAGATGACGATACATTCTTAGATATGGTCTGTTGTAGTTTGGAGTGTTCTTTTCATTTGTATGCTCAGTTTTCCCATGACACTATTTTTGGGAATAATTCGAAAAGTGCCTACACACCTAAGATGAGCAGGGTGTTGATCAGCGCTTATATAAGGAAGTTTTTCATTAGTGTATTTACTCTATCTGGATTCACCAGAAACACAGTTTTGGTATCTGTTCTGTGTCTTAGTAGATTGTCTTCTGGAATTCCTGGATCCTTTTTCCTTTTTTTTTTTTTTTTTTTTGCGACAGTGTCATACTCTGTAGCTTAGGCTGGCCTTCAGGTCTCAACCCTCCTCTATCAGCTGGCTGAGTATGTGGGTTCTTTACTGTTGTTTCTCAGTTAAATACTTCAATTTGGGATACAAACGGTGACTGTCATCCCATCTCATCTCTTACTGTTTCCTTTGATACCAGTGTAAGCTCTTCATATTTTGAAGAAGGAGAAATGATAGGGTTGTTAAAACGTTCAATTGATTTGAAAATGGAAGTACTCAGGCTAGTTTCTGACCGAGGGTGATTACTCATAAAACTATTTTCTCCTTTTAGTTTTATTTCAACATTATCTTTTTCAAAAGGAATTTATAACTATCTTATTTAATGTTAACTTCCTTCATTTTTCTCATTTCCTAGTCAATTAGTCTTTGTGTTAGTAAAGAATAGATACAATGCTTTGTTTTCAGTTGAGACCAAAATGAGGAATAAATATTGGAGCTGATTAAGAATAGAATTTTTTGAATGTATTTACCGTATGTGTTTTGCATTTAGTGTTCTAAAAGGTAGAATGTAGATGCTGGAGAGATGGGTCAGTTGGTGAAGTGCTTGCACAGGACTTGAGTATGGAACTGTAGCACCCATGTAAGAAGCCGGGTATGGTGGTGTGCACCTGTAATCCCAGGGCATGGGGCAGATAAGAGGATCTCTGGGTTTATAGGCAAACTAGTCTTGCTGATTTGGAAAACCATGGTTCAGTGAGAGACCTTCAAAAATAAGATAGATAATAATAGCTGAGTGCTTATGAGATTGATCATGGGCCAAACACGTCCAAACACTCACAAAAACACACACACACACACACACACACACACACACACACACACACACACACGAACATAATCAAAATCAACTAATTATATTTTAAACAGTATCTAAAACTGTACTGTTGAATGGTGAGTGAAAAGACTACCCAGACTGAGAAAAAGCTTATAGCAAAGTATAAGTTAGATATATCAACAAGGAAGTGCTTCTTACAAAGAAAACAATAGGCATGCAGTATTTGAATTTTAAGTAAAGATTACTGCATATTGTGTTTTTAAATTAGAAGTATAACTTTATAGTGATATTTAAAGAAATAGGATAATTTCATTTATTTCTTTGACAAGTAGAATTTAAATTTCGGAATGTTTTATTTCTTGTGAGTACTTTGCTTTTCAGAACATCAAGAAAGCAGTGACTACTGAGTATATAAGGCACATAAAGTATTAGTTATTTTAGAGTACCTCCATGAAATAAGGATAATGTAGATGATACTCAGGATTAAACAGGCAAATTACTTGAAGTCATATGGAGGTGGGACTGGGATTAGAATTTTCAGTTTGGGATTTGGATTTTTTTTTTTTAAGATTTACTTATTTATTACGTGCTATGCCTGTATGCCTACAGCCCAGAAGAGGGCACCAGATCCCACCAGATCTCACATGGTTGTGAGCCGCCATGTGGCTGCTAGGAATTGAACTCAGGACCTCTGGAAGAGTAGCCAGTGCTCTTAACCTCTAAGCCATCTCTCCAGCCCCAGGACATAGATTTTAAAATTAAGTTTTTTTTTTTTTTTTTTTTTCTCAGTTTTTCCCTGTGTCAATAGCAGTTCTGGAGGTGGGTTTGTCTTGTCTAGAAGTTGGAGAACATAAAATTGTCACTGAAGTAAAGGCTCTGCTGAGTTTTTGAGTTTTCTGATTATCATTAGATAGTAACTTCTTTGGCGTGTATGCATGTCATGGGGAATTGAACTCAGAGCCTCCTGATGCTAGGTTAGGACTCTGCCACTGAGCTACACTCTCAGCTTTCCCAATATTTACTTGGAGAAAATGTACTTGTCAAGCACATGAACTTCTGAAGCTACCTATAGCTGGGAGAGTCAGTTGAAGAGTAGTAGTTTACTTTATATATGTATTGTCTGTAAAGCTGGAAAGGAGAAGCAAGGAGTACACGACTGCTGAATTCTGATACTGGTGTAGGGATAAGATGGGGGACTTAATACATAACTTTAATATGAGTTGTATCTGTAACATTAATTTTTTGTTCACAACTTCAGATTGTTAAGTGTGTGCCTGTGTGCAGTTCCAGTGTTGTGGAAGCCACAAGAGGGTGATATGCTGGCACTGGAGTTCCAAGTGGCTATGAGCCCCATGATGTGGGTCCTCTGCAATCATAGCAAGTGCTTTGAACTGCTGCGCTGTCTCAACATCCTCTCTTGTTTTATATAATGCCTGCTTTTTAATCGTTGAGAATTTAATTACTGCTTGTATCCTTTAAAACCTGTTTAGCAAATCTCCTGTACCTGTTAATGCTGATGACAGTCCTCAGCAAAGTTCCGGGACGCAATGTATTGATGAGATTCTTGAAGACTCTTTAAATGATGAGAACCAGGTGAGTAAAGTTACTCTTTATAGTGAAAGAAAGTCCGTTGTCAATTTGTGGATACTGATTTCTGTTTTTTATTATTTTAAAACAACAAAAAGTTCCCAAATCCATTTCCCCCCAGCATACCCACAAAACCATGACTAATTATTTTTAGTATTCTAAAGTACAAGAAACTAGAGTTGAATTATACATGCAGCTCGAACTGTTGTTACATTGTGTCCCCCTACCTCCACCCCTGGAAAACATAAAGGAGCGTCAGTTCTTCAATAGTATACATACCATAATAATTTAAATTGTTACCTTATTTTACAAAGTCCATTTATATGTCTTACAAATACAAATATACATGCATGCATTTAAGAAATGATATATGATTTGAATTAAAAGTATGAGTATGACTGACACGTTCAAGGATTATCAGAATGAGTCAGTGTAGCTCCATCAGAAGAAGCAAACAAAAGAATGGTAAAAAGTCAGCTACATGGCTAGGAGATTTATGAAATAGAAAATGCAATGAGACACTAGAGAAGGAGTAGAGAACTCATGCAGGAGACCATTGCAATCTGCAGAAAAGTATGGTAATGATTTGAGTAGAATGGGCACATTGGAGGTGGCCAGCAATTGAGATGTGTCTTGAAGGAATCCAAGATAGTCTACACAAGCAGCTAGGTAATGACATTATTTAGTAAAGGAACACTGGTAGAGAAACAAATGTTAGGACAATTTTTAAAGTTTGGGCAGATCCTAGATAGTACTTTACTATCCATACTCTGTCTCTTTGCTTGGTATCCGTTTCCTTTACTGTAGAGATGCTCATGCCTTCCCTTTTATCTTGGACTGGCTTCCAAGGTTCTGTTTTTCCACACATGTGATTTTTTTGTTTGTGTTTTAACCTCCTGAGTCTCCTGAGTCTCCTCTCTCTCCGGGAGGAAATGCTTCAGTTTTGAGGAAACTCCCATCCCTCACCAGTAGCACTAAGTTGTTAGGACACAGCATTGTAGCATCACCAATATTAAGCAATCCAAGATAGAGGAATACAGGTTAAATTGACTAAAGCCCATTAGTTTGTCACTAGTAATTATGTGGAGTGTGTTCTTAGGCCACAAATTACTTAAAGTATAGAGGTAGCAAATGAGTGAGGGGCAAGGGAAGAAGCAAGGTAAAATATTGGGCAGGAAAAGTAAGTAGAGGAGTAGAGAAGAGTGTTTTGGAAGGAGAGAGAAAAGTTCAAGAGATTAAAAAAATAATAGAAGAAAAAATGAAGATTATTTCCCAATAATGAAGAACTTCATAACTAAAATTAGACAAGTATAATATAGAACAAAAACAATAAAAGTATTAAATGCTTTTCTTAATAAAATAAAACAAAACCAATATAAAGTCAAAATTGTACTAAACATATAAAGGGGAAACATGAGGCAAAAAACCCCCCAAAAACCTTTTCTCTGAAAAAAATATTATAAGTAAAACTAGGTAAGTATATTGAGGAGAGTAAAAAATAGAAACATAAAGTAAAAGGAATAGCTAATGAATAGTACAAAGAGAAAGGAAACGTGGCGCAAAAAAGGAAGGGAAAGAAGAGAAAGGGAAGGAGGAAAGAGAAAATAAATTTGCATTTGGAATGGCTTTCTGGCGGTCAGATATTGGAGACTGTCAGCTCTGTATGTGGGTAGAGGGTCATCTGAACTCTGGACTCTTAGCATCTTTCCTGATTGGACTGGTACTGAGCTTGTGTTGAATAAGAGTGGGATGTCTACTAGAGCTGTCATGTGTTGTGCACCAGGACCTCTGCTGCCCATACTTTTTTTTTTTTTTTTTTACCTCTGAGACAGGGTTTCTCTGTGGCTTTGGAGGCTGTCCTGGAACTAGCTCTTGTAGACCATGCTAATCTCAAACTCACAGAGATCTGCCTGCCTCTGCCTCCAGAGTGCTGGGATTAAAGGCATGGGCCACTAACACCTGGCTTCTGCTGCCCATACTTAGATCTGCAGTCTATTTGTTAGGTACATTTGCCCGCTCTAAGTTCTTCTGACTCAAAGTGTCTAATATTCTAGCTGGGAAGGAAGTATCAAATATTTTTTCAGTACAGAGAGAAGGCAACAAGATTCATGTGAGCTGTTGCTTTTATAAACTCTTAAACATTAACCATTCTGTTAAAGGGATGTGACTGTATATTATTAGTTTGCTAGAACTTCAGAGTTCAGCAGTAAATCTCACCACTTCAGAGTTACACTTGCTAACCTCAGACTCTTGACTATCAGATTCCAGTATTTTTCTCATTGATGAAGCTACTTAGGATGGCTCTCCTTCCCCCTGTACCCAGCTGATGTCTGCATCTTATCTGTCTGTCTGTCTATTTATTTACTTATTTATGTATGTGGTTTAGTAGTGTCTAGGCCTCTTATTCTCCATAAAATTCTCCCAGTATCTATTTCAGCAGCAGGTTGAATTTAGGCTCGCACTTTAAACAAATAGGTGCTATGGCAGTTGGAATGATAATGGCCCCCACATTTTCATATGGTTGAGTTCTTGGTCCTCAGCTGACAGAACTGCCTGGGAAGGATTAGGAGGTATAGACTTGTTGAGGAAGTGTGTCATTTTACTCTTGGGCTTTGAGGTTTCAAAAGACTTGTGCCATTCCTAGTGTGTTTCCTCTCTGCATCCTACTTGTAGATTAAGATGTGAATTCCCATCTATTCTTGCTACTGTCATGGGCTCTAACCCTCTGAAACTGTAAGCCCAGACAAATGCTTTCTTTTATAAGTTGCCTTGGTCATGGTAACAATGCAACAACAAAAAAAATGCCTAAGACTAGTAGCCTCTCAAGATGTCAGTGTAGCAGGGATGCTCTCCATCGCTCCTCAAGCCTAATAGAGAAGTCAAAAAAGAAGTTAAAACTTCTAGCCATTTCGGTAGCTTGAGAGAACTGTGATCTGATCTCATGGATAAGCAAGCTTGTCCATGTTCACTAGGATTACCTCACTTACCTTGTGATGAAGCTTCTGTTTCCTACTAGTTACCAGAGGGCTGTTGGGCTTGGCTTATTTCTTTCCACTGAATTACCTTTCTGTTTCTCTGCACTGCTTAGCTGTCCTGTCTTATTTTCTCAGTTTCCATAGGCCAGTCTTTGTTCTCCTTGGGATAGGGCCTGTTTTTTTCTTGTTCTGATACTTCTCCATAATCAGCTCACATGGAGGCATCTTTTAGTATGCTACTTAGAAGAGGTTTAATTAGTTTTTTGAATGTGTGAAACATGGCTGGATCGGAGGAACAAAAATGATCTTCTCAGAGACATTCACTATTAGATTTCAGTGATAGGTGTCAGAATATTGAATGATGAGTACTGATGTTCAGCCTAACTGAATCTTTTTTTTTTTAGTTTTTCGAGACAGAGTTTCTCTGTATAGCTTTGGAGCCTATCCTGGCACTCGCTCTGGAGACCAGGCTGGCCTCGAACTCACAGAGATCCGCCTGCCTCTGCCTCCCAAGTGCTGGGATTAAAGGCGTGTGCCACCAACACCTGGCCAGTCTAACTGAATCTTTAACTGTTGCTTTTTCTGAGCTGTTTCTTATTGTAGTTAAGTATACTTGACATAAAATGCCATTCATTTTTAAGTATATAGTTCAGTGACATTTTTAATAACTTGATATTATTGCAACCATCACCAATAACTGTGTCCAGAACTTTTTCATCTCCCCAAACTAAATCTCATTGCCTTTTAAGCACTAACTACCCATTCCTCTCCCCACCTCCTGATGAAAGGAATATGTTTTCTGTAACTGTGAAATAGCTTCTTTAGGAACCTCCTAAGAAATGCCATGAGCCAGCGGCACTCAGAAGGTGGAAGTAGGATTGTGAGTTCCAGGCCATCATAAGGTATAAATTCCCAAATAGATGAATAAATTAAATATCCTTATGACTATCTTCAAAGAATTGACTACCCTGTATACTTAAGTACTGTCATGCTCTTTGAATACATGTAAAATTAGCACATTTGGTTGTTAGGTCTTTAAGTGGAAGGCTCTAAAGAGGTAAAAAGAAAGCATCTCTGTATGAAAATGTATACACATGCATGCACACACATATACACTCACATGTATAATTGAACACAGGTCTATATAAGAGGAAAGGTAGTGTTTCTGAGTTCAGCTCATTTTACTCTACATGATTTCCAGTTTCATTCATTTTCTTGTAAATGTGATTTCTTTCTTTGTGCCTGAATAAACTTTTGTTGTGTTTATTTACCACATTTTCTTTATATATTCAACTGTTGCTGGACATCAAGGTTGCTTCCATTTCCTGGCCATTATGAATAGTAGGGAAGTACACATGAATGTGCAAGTGTCTCTGTGGCATGTTTTGTAGTTCTTTGGGTATAAAACAAGAGTAGTAGCTGGGTCATATGGTAGTTCTTTTTTCAGTTTTTGAGGACTAATCGTTCCATTTACATAGTGACTGCAAAATTGGTACATTTTCAAAAGCCAGTGAGTAAGGTTTCCTCTTTCTTTTATCCAGACCAGTGAAAGCATACATGAAAGTGTATTGAGAAAGATTTATTTGAAATCTAGTTCTCACTCAGTTGGTAACTAATTTCTTTGAAAAGAACATTTTGGTTTACCTGGATTCTGAAGACATTTTTGTCCAAAAGCTGTGGTTTTAAGATGTTAAGTAAATATATAATATTAATTTTAAAATATCAAGTATTAGGAGGAATATGCTAAGCTGCTTATTACTATTTATATTCACCTGGAGACTAGGTATGGAGAGGTGGTAAGTTAGTAGCTTTGATTTTTAAGAATATTTTCTTTGATTGGTCTTCGCCAGTGGAGTGATACTGGTTGTATCAACAACACTCCAAGTCAGGCCCATGCCTAGGAGTAGTTAGCCAACACACAACACACACACACACACACACACACACACACACACTTTTTCTTTGAGAATTTTATATATATATAATGAAATACTTTCACCCTCCAAATCCTCCCATATGCCCCCAACATGTGCCCCTCTCAGCTTCGTGTCTTGTTTTCTTTTGTTGTTATTGTTGTTTGTTTCAGTAACACTAAATTCAGTTAGTGCTGTCCATATGTGATGGGTGTGACATCATCCACTGGAGCAGAGAAACCTACCAATGGCCACATCCTTAAAAGAGAGTGAATCTTCCTTTCCTAGAAACTATCAACTTCTGGTCACTCTTCAGTAAAGGATGGGGCCTGGAGATCGTTTATGTCATCTATGCTGGGATGTTGTCTCCTTCTTCTTCTCTAGCTCTGGTACATGGAACCAGAACTGTTGTGAGCTCCAGAGGACAGCACAGCACACCTCCCTTTCCTTCAGCTCTTTGTTTCCTCTCCCATGGTGTTCCCTTAGCCATGTGGCACTACTATAGATGTCTGAGAATTCACTCTTGTATTCTCATCATTTTAACTAGTTTCACATCTCTCCATTGACTATACTGTCCACTGAGAAAAGAAGCTGCACTGCCAAGGCCGAGAGCAGCTCAGGTCTTAGCTTATAAATATAAATGTGTAGAAAGCAATTTAGACAGCTTGACCACTTAGCAGAATAACAATAGTAAAGTTCTGCTTTAGAACTGTGACCTCCCCTAGCCATGGGCTGCTGACCAGACATCATAAAATTCCCTTCTGTGGCACATTCCTCAAATCCAGTCAGAAAGCACTATCCTGTAGCAGTCATGGTGCTACTATACTGGTAGGCACATCTTTTTTGGCTGGTTGAGCAGCTTTCAGAGTCCAGTGCTAGGTGAGATCACAGATAACAACAGATTTGATTTTTAAAAACACCAATTTTAATACACTGTCTGGGTTTTTGCATTAATTCTTTGTTGAGGAATATTATACAAACAATGTACTTTTTTCTTTTTATACTTGAATAGTTTAATTTTATCATCTCATTTAACTTTAGAGCTCTACCCTATCTGGAGGCAAACATCATGGTCCTGTTGAAGCCTTGAAACAAATGTTATTTAACCTTCAAGCAGTACAAGAAAGTTTTAATCAGAATAAAAATACAGATCCAGAAGAAGAGTTTATACAAGTAAGCATGAACTTAAGAATTGATATGTACAATTTTATCTAAAATTGTATGTTATTTTTCTCATCACAGTGGCATGATATATAACATAAACATGATTTATTTTGACTTGTAGTTTCAGAGCTTTTAGTTCATAATCTTTGGCTCCACTGATTCTGGGCCCATGATGGGCAGAACATCAAGGAATCAGGAGCATGGTGTTAGGGAGTAGGATGGGGAGGGGCTGTGCATCTCATGATTCTACTAAGGCAAAAGAATCAGGAAGGGACTGGAGACCAAGTGTAACCTTTGAAGGCAGGCCCCAGTGAGCAACTTCCTTCAGTTAGGTCCTGTCTCTCAGTTCCTACAACTTATCAAAATAGTGTTCCTGGTTGAGGATCAACACTTGAGCTATAGGAGCATTCATATTCAAACTAACAGATTTCATCAGATTGTTTTAGACCTACCTCTAGTAACATGTAAATAAGCATGCCACCATAGTAATGTTGAAGAATTGTGTTATAATTATAGATTTTTTAAGAAATTTTTACTCACACCTGGTATTAGACTTTGAAAGTGGTTCTCTTTTTTTCTGCTTCTGAGCTATTTTGTTCTGCTTATTTTATGTTTACAAGTCCAGCATCCTGTTTAGAGATGCTGCTGCTGCCACCGTTATAGTATGAAAGAGGCACCAATGCCATGTTTAAATATCCTGCAGAATTAATCTGTCTGGCTTCTTACAAATACAAAACCAGAAAATGGTCTCACTGTTAGACTTCTCCACCTTTCTACTTCAGAAAAGCAAATTCATTTTTGTTACCATGTGTTTATTGGCACTTCCCAGGATAACAATTTTTTAAAAAATTTATGTATTTCTTAGAAATTTTGAAAAATTGTTCCTGCTTCATGCTTTCTGTAGAGGATGAATTTTCAAAGTACAGGACCATAGAGTTTATATTCTGCTATATCTCCTGGCAGTGAACTCTAACTGCCACTTACTAACAAGTGGGACATGAATATAAACCAATTAACCTTTTTACTTTCAGTTTTATTTTCTTTCTTGTGACAAAAATTTTGATATTTCTTATGTAATACAATACCTTAAATAGGTATAGATTATGTAATAGCTAAGTCAAGCTAATTGGTATATACCACCTTCTATAGGTATTTTTTTTTTTTTTATCATGAGAACATTTAGAATCTCCTTGAAAATTTCAAGCCTATAATACATTATTAACTATTACCACCATAGTTAGATAGTGGCTAATTTGAACTTATCCTTCCTGAGTGTAATTTTATAAATCAGCGTTAGTATCCCAACCTATTTGTTTAAATTACAGTATTCATTTTTTTTCTCCTGGTGCTCTAATCATAGCATTAAGGTATAGTGTAACCCATCCTTCACTAACTCTTTTAAACATTATTGACACATAACCTCTTATGTGAAAAGTAATTTCATTGTTTTAATTTAGAAAGTCTTATTTTACATATCAATCTCCCATCCTCTTATGCTCCCCACTGATCCCCCCAACTCATCCCCACTCTCTCCCCAAGGACTTCATCAAAGTCTGTCATATCATTTGGGGATGGGTCTGGGCCCTCCTCCATGTATCTGGGCTGAAACAGTATCGCTCTATAGGGAATGGGCTGCCAAAGTCCATTTGTGCACTAGGTATAAATACTGGTTCCACTGTTAGAGGTCCCATAGACTGCCCAGGCCTCCTAACTGGCACCCACATTCAGAGGGCTTGGTTCAGTCCAGTGTTGGTTCCCCAGCTTTACAACTGAGGTCCTTGTGCTCTCAATAGGTCAGGTCAGCTGTTTCTGTAGGTTTCTCCTGCACAGTCTTGACTGCTTTGCTCATCCCCATTCACTCTGAACAACTGGATTCCAGGAGTATGGCTCAGAGCTTAGCTGTAGGTGTCTGCTTCTGCTTCTATCAGCTACTGGATGAAGGCTCTAGGATGGCAATTAAGGTAGTCATCAGTTTTATTACAGGGGAAGGACATCAAAGGTGGCCTCTCCACTACTGCCTAGATTCTTAGTTGGGGTTATCTTTGTGGATCTATGAACATTTTCCAGGTGTCAGATTTCTCTTTAAACCTATACTGGTTCCCTTCTCTTTTTCCTACTCCTCCACCCCATGCTTCCAATTTGCTCAGGAGTTCTTGTCCTTTCCTTTCCTGTGAAGATGTAATTTCAAGCTAAAGTAAGATTCTTTAAATTGTGCATGCTTAGAAGCATATTTTAGAAGAACTGAGTCTAAGTAGTTGTAGTTTTAGAATGAATAAAAAATGAAAGTACTAATTGTTCTCCAAAAATAATTTGGCATAACAATTTAATTTTTTTTTGTTTTTAAAAATAGGTGTCAGAGGATGATTTTTCTACATTACAATTAAAGGAAAATATGATTCCTATTACTAGGTCTCTTCAAACGTAAGTATTCTTTACTGATATGAACAAACATCTATTTCAGTCATTCCTTTGACAAAAATCAGGGAGGAATTCAGTAGTTCTAAGAGTAAATGTATGGCAGGCATATTTAAGCTTCTTGTAGCATATTGTTTTTAAAATTTATTTTAAAATGTGGAGTGTGGCCGGGCATTTGTGGTGCACGCCTTTAATCCCAGTACTCGGGAGGCAGAGGCAGGCAGATCTCTGTGAGTTCGAGGCCAGCCTGATCTCCAGAGCGAGGATAGGCTCCAAAGCTACGCAGAGAAACCCTGTCTCGAAAAAACAAAAAACAAAACAAAACAAAACAAAAATCTGGAGTGTGTGCTTATATGGTGTGTGTGCGTGCATGTGGAGGCCACAGGTCAACACTGATTGTCTTCCTTATTCATGGAATGCATTATTTTTTAAGAACACTGCTTTCTCTTTAACCTGTACCACTTCCTATTTAAATAGTCCTAAGGACTAAAAAGATATTCTTTAAAATGTAATGCATATGCCTGGCTGTTTCTCTTTTCATTTCAGAATAAAACTCTTGTAGATATAACAATAATTTGTTATGAAATGAGCCCATCTAGTCATAAATGCATCATTACTTAACATACGTGAGGCTGGCTAGATGATTCAGTGGGTAAAAGCACTTACTGCCAAGTCTGATGATCTGATTTCAGTTCCTGGGACCCATGTAGTGAAGGACAGAACCTAGTCTTGCAAATTGTTCTCTGACTTCTACACAAGTGCTAGGGGCATGCTTACACTCACATGCATGTACATACACACAAATACATATGTAAAAGATACTTTGTAACATGAATAAATAAATGACCCAGAGACAGATATTGGGGTTCAAACTTCAAGCTGAAGAACAGAAAAGCAAAGTAGTGGGTCACTAGCTCCTACCACTACCTCAGGCTGAATGGTCTGATCCTGCTGCCTTTCCTCAGTATGGCTGGAGAATTCTCAGTGTGGCTGGAGAATGAGTGCCTGCTACTGAGACCTTGCTCCTGCCATATATAACTCTCTAGTGCTGGGACTAAAGGTGTGAGCTATAATTCTCTTTTAGACTGATTTACTCTTATGTAGATCTGGGTGGCCTTGAACTCATAGAGAGATCTGTTTACCTCTTAATCCTGAGTACCACCACCACCTAGCGGCTGGTTGCTGGGATTAAAGGTGTGTGCCTGGCTTCAATGGCTTGTGGCTGACTTTGCTTTCCTAATCCTCAGGCAAGCTTTGATAAAAATCATAACTAATATATCACTACAATACTTCACACATCTGAGGTAGAATAATGTTTTATATAACAGTACATTAAATTTTTTTAGTCATTTTTTCCTAAATAATAATGAAATGAACACTACAAGTTGTTTCTCTTGTCAGGCAATAAGGGTTCTTTATGTTTGTATTTGGTTATAGAAATATGAAATGTGATGGTCTCTGAGCATTTGGAGGAATGGTATGAAATAGATTCCCTGTTTAGGTTTGAGCACTCCTTTATTTGTTTATTTGCTGCATGTTGGCCAGATGTGGGCCTCTGTGTTAATCACCATCTACTACAAAAAGAATTTTCTCTGATGAAGGTTGTTTGAAGGGTCATTAGGAGTCAGTGTAATACTGTGTATATTTAGAAGAGTAATAGTAGCAGGTTCTCCCCTAAGGCCTATGGCCACCTAACCATGAGTTGTGGCCATATTAATGGAAACATATTAATTATGTGGACAAATATTAATTGATCAGTGGACCTTAAATCCGATAGAAAGTGTTTGGTTATTCCTGTAACATTCATGACACTATTATAACAGTGGCATATCTTGCCAGACTCATAGGGTTTACAATTAGGTAGGATTGTCTCCTTAACATGCATAGTGTGTTTCAGTACTGTGAATACTAAGCAGTAGGGATGAAGCTTTCACATTGGTATTAGTTTCATTTCTTTGTGTTCTATGACTCAATTATGTGATGTTTTCATCAATAGGGTTTTACCATCAACTTCTGGAGGGTAACCAAGAACAATGGCCATAACCTAATATTTGAGGGATATTGTAGTACTTCACAGACAAACATTTTGGGAAGAGATAACTCAGATATGACTTTTGGGTTTTCTATTTTATAGCCTATGGTGTCTAGGAAAGGCATTGTCCACTGCAAATGGGTAATTCCATATAAACTCTTTATATATGCATGTGTATATTTTAGGAAGCTTCTATAAGTCTTAGATTTCTACAGTTTTTCAAGGTTCTTCAATGTTACTCCCTATACTCCTTTTACCTTGCTTGCCCATCCACTACCCCACTTAATCCTTCTTGCTCTATTAGTTTCCATTCATCCCCAGCTGTTTCCTATCTCCTTTCCTTTGAAACCCCCTTCTACACATGACTCCTTACTAGTTGAAACATATGTCAAGATTCAAAGCTACTATCTACATGAGAGAACATGTGACAGTTTTCTTTCTGGGTCTGAGTGACTTGACTCAATGATTATTTTCAGCTTCATCAATGTATCTGAGAATTTCATTTTCTTAAGAGCTGGATATTACATTATCCAAGGTACTACATTTTTGTTATCTGCACATCTAGGCTAATTTCATTTCCTGGCTATTGTGAAAAGAGCAGCAATGAACATGGATGAGCAAATCTCTCTATAGTAAGATCTAGAGTCTTGAGTATATGTCTAGTAGTGGTATACCTAGATCATATGGTACATCTGTTTCTCAGTTTTTGAGGAGCTTCCATATTGGTTTCCATAGTGACTGTACCAATTTGCTCTGGCACCAACAATGCATATGTGTTTCTTTTTCCATATTCATTCTATCATTTGTTGTCATTTTTAAACATCTTAGCCATTCTGACTAAAGTAACATGATATCAGCTGCTTGTATTTCTTCTTTGGAGAACTGTTATAATTATGTGCTTCAATTAAAATGATCTTTTTGGATTTACTTTTGTTTTTATGTTATGTTTATGAATGTTTTGCTTACATGTGTGTATATGTATCACATATGTACGTAGTCCCTTGTGAAAGTCAGGAGAAAGCATTGGATTCCCTGGAACTGGAGTTGTGGATGATTGTGAGCCACTATATAGGTGCTGGGAAACGGACCCAACAGGTCTTCTACAAGAAAGAGTACAGGTGCTTTTTAATCCACTGAGCTGTCTTTCTGGTGCTAACTGGGTTGTATTTTTGGTGTTTAGGCTTTTTGAAGTCTTCATGTAGTCTAGACACTAAACCTGTGTCAGCTGTATAGCTGTTACAGATTTTTTTTTCTGCCTCCATAGACTGCCTCTTTACTTAAAAGGTGGTGTCCTTTGCCATAAAGAAGTGTTGTAGTTTCATGAGGTGTCAGTTGTTAGTCTTAATGCCTGTGCTCCTAGGTTTTCCTGTTCAGAAAGTTCCTTCCAGTGCCTATAA
The DNA here is from genome assembly GCF_003668045.3 of Cricetulus griseus. Taxonomy (NCBI): domain Eukaryota; kingdom Metazoa; phylum Chordata; class Mammalia; order Rodentia; family Cricetidae; genus Cricetulus; species Cricetulus griseus. The sequence continues at coordinate 169,110,257 of NC_048595.1, forward strand.
GTTTATTTCCTAATTCTCCTCTATCAGATTCAGGTTATTGGGTCTAACATTGAGATCCATGTATTTGGAATTGTTTTGTGAAGGGTGAGAGATAAGGATTAAGTTCCATTCTTCTACATGTAGTTATTGCGTTTGACTAACACTATTTGCTGAAGATGTGGTCTTTTATCTATTGTGTATTTTGAAAAAGAAATCTAGATTGTTAATGTATGCATTATTCAGCCTTATTGGAGAAGTTGTTTTCCTTCTCAATAAAAAATGAGTTTTACTGAGAAGTTTTACTGATTTTTTTAAGTGATATTTTAAAAATTTAAGCTATCTTTACTGTAAATATTAAATGAATTATGTGCCTTGCATCCTAGGTGACCCATATAGCATGGCAAAAGAAAAAATACTTTTGCAGAATTGCTGGGAAAATTATATGAAAAATATTTTTATTAAATATGATATATGCAATACTTTTTATTAGGCTTAGGCATATTAAACTAAAAATTGAATATCAGATATTTCAAGCAAATATTTATAGAATGTTAAATTATTTTAGTTCTCACTTGTTCAGATGTCAAAGTTTTATGTTTTTCTGTAACTTCATTTTGAAGTCAATAAATAATGTAATCACTATTTCTTGCTTTCTACATTGGTTACTCAGTTCTCAATCCTGGTTTATAATGTACTTTTTGCTTTTTTAATGAAGGGCCCTACAACATTTATCACGCCTGAGAGACCTGGTCGATGATACCAGTGGGAAGCAGTCACCAAAAATGTGAAGAGGAAAATAAAACTTAAACCACAATAAACAGTCACCATACAATTCATTGTGTACTTTTGCTATTACTTACATTTACAAAGTAAATATAAACCATATATTTTTCTATGACTACATCAAGTATATTTCTAACAATCTAAACTTGGAAATATTCATAGGCCTGATTTCATACAAAACCATGACTGGAAAGACACTAAAATATGTCCTGAAGTAGTATTTGGATCTTCAGACCAGAAAATGTTTAATATTCAAAAGTGGGTAATTTCCTTCCTTGCCATTGATCTGGACCCAGCTTTTATTGACATTCTCATCATTTGCCATTTAGTTATTTGATGTTAAGGAACTATTTAGTCTCTACCCTAATTTTATATTTGTGTGTGTGTGTACTAAATGTATTTAAGCAGCTTAAGGAGTACCTTAAATTGTTGTATCATATGGGATTTTGTTATTTCTAAGATTTCATAAATTGAATATTTAAGATGTTATATTTGTAAATGACAATGATTTACAGTAGTTGGTGGCTCAGTGCTAATGGGATATTTCTTTTATTGTGATACTAGGGAACCTCCTTATTTAATTAATGCTTTGATTCTTTGTAAGATAATCTTGACAATACTTGAGAGCTCACAAATCGTTTTAGAGAGTATTTTGAGAATTTAATATTTGATATGTAGTTATTGTCTAGATTTTAGTTTCAGATTAATCATAATCTGTTAAAAGCTATAACTTTATGACAAATCTGAAACTAAACAAAAAATGAGTGTGGAAAATCTGAAAATGGTTGTAGTTTAAAGCTATTTCCTATAGTTTTCTGAATAGTTTATCTCTAGATAGAACTGAACAGAGCTGTGTTTTGCAGTTTCTATTGAGTATTAATATTTAAAGTAAGTAGGAAACATCTTCATCAATGAAACTAAAATTTATGTAACAAAGCATAAGTAATGCATTTAAAAATGATGAAATTAAAGAGTATGTTGTATATGATCAAATACTACAAATTAACACTTTACCCAAATGGTTGTATCTTTAATAAATAAGTTGGTTGTTATGTAGAATTTCTAAGCACATATGGTTAAAGAATTTTTTTTCTCAAGCTATTAAGTCACCATTTAACATCACATGCTATAGATATAGAGTAGACCATGTCTTTTTGTGTTCCCTAGCCAGTGAAGTTTCCAACCTATTTGTCTGACTAGTTTGAGAAGCTCTTACCAGTAGATTTGTTAGCACTAAGAAGATCTCATTGCTGCTGACTTTCTGTTTTGTGGCATGTTCTACTGCATAGCAAATGGCTTATGTAACCAAATATAGAGTTACTTTATAGATTAAGTTATGCCTGGCTTTTAAAAGGAAGATTATAGCAGGATTATGTCAGGTAGGTCTGGGAGAGCCATTTCACTTAGTGAAATACACTACAATTTCTAAAGAGAGATCCAGGCTCTTAAGTTCCGATTACATATTAATTATATGTTTGCAACACATAATATAGCCTGTTGCTGGAAAGCATCAGCAAAGACATGGTGTGGAAATGCCTGATGAACACTCATTTGCAAGAACATATCTCTGATACTAAATATAACCAGCTCATTCTAAAATTATGTTACAATGCATATTTTAAAGCAGTTTTATATTACCAAAGGAGCATTGCCTTTTTCTTTTATAATATATATGAAGAAAGGTAGCTGTTACCTAAATAAAAGGAATTGATTGAATCAGTTATTAATCCCAACTTAAAATATATATATAGGAGAGACAACTGAAAAATAAATCTAAATGCTCATGAAATTCTGTAAAACAATCATTGAGTTTACATGTATAGTTAATATTACAGAGATTTTTCTTTAGAGTTTTGGAGGAAAATGTCAATGCAGAGGTTGCTGAGTTTCGAATTTAAATTAGATAATGAGAAAAAACTAGATTTTAAAGCTATATTATAAATGTAAAATTGTATTAATTCATCACTCATTTTTTAAAGTATATTGGGAAAATATTAAATAGTAAAAAGGAAGGGGCTTCAAGGTTTTGAGCATAGCAGATTTAAAAATCAAAGGTGGGGTGTAGTGGTGCACTTGGGAGGCAGAGGCAGGCTCATCTGTGAGGCCAGCCTGTTATACATAGTGAATTCCACCACACTCAGAGTTACATAGTGAGATGCTGTCCCTCATAGCCAAAAAAGTTAAAAAAAAAAAAAGTCACAGGGTATGGAGAGATGGTTCTATTGATGAAGTGCTTGCTGCTCATGTGCAACTTATGTTTAAAAAAAAAAAAGCCAGGCATGGTAAAAGTATACCTTAATTCCAGCCTTGGAGAGGCAGAGAGGAGGACTCCTACAGCTTGCTGGCCAGTTTTGGAGTCTAATAAGTGAGTTCCATGTCAGAGATACTTTCTTAGTAAGGGACACAGACATTCCTGAGGCATGACACCCAAGGTTGTCCCCTGGCCTCCACATTTGCATGCATATGCACTTAAGGTAGTTTCAAAATATTTGAGATCAGGGATTAAAAATATGAACAAATACAGTCAAGCCTGAAATATACTGTCCTTACTATCAGTGTGAATTCATCATTCAGCTTCATAGAGATTTCTGACTGAATTCAGGGCCTATCTCCTTGAATTTGCTTTGGTATATGTTTCTGTAGCCAGGTTATTTTTTGGGGGGTTTTCTGGTACTTATTATTTTGTTGTTTTGTACTTAATGTTCTAGTCTAATATCTTTTTACATGCAGTTATAAAATAAAATTCTCAATTAGTGAAGAGATGACACAGAACCTAGTTAAGTTTGCTTCCAAGCACCCAAGTTAGGCAGCTCACAACCATCTGTAATTCCAGTGCCAAGGTGTCTGGTGCCCTCTTCTGATCTCTCAGGGCACCTGCACACATGGCATTCACTCATAAACCTGGAGTCCATTAGATGGCAGATAAGGTTATTATGTTGGCCACATCTGATCTCATCTTTAGTCACTAGGCAAATAGCCATTTTCCACAGTTCAGAAAAGCTGTTGATAATTTATCTTAGTTTTGTTTCCTGTTGCTGTAGTAAAATAGTCTGATGAAGGAAGGTTTTATTAGCTCAGAGTTCAAGATAGCATTCTGTCACTGACAGAAAGTCAAGGCAGCAGGAAGTTGAGGCAGCTAGTCACATTGCCCCCAGAATCAGAAAGCTGAGAACCAGGGATGTATGCTGCTGCTGCCACCAAGCTGTCTTATTTTATTCAGTCTGGTGTCCTCTGTTTAAAATGAAAACGAGTCTTTGTGCATAAGTTAAGACAATCTCCCCAGGCATGCTCAGAAATCCATTTCTCAGATTCTAGGTCTTATTGAGTTGAATATACCACCATTACAGTGAGTGAGTGCTCACAAAGAGAATCATGGAGAGTGAACAGGAGCTGGCCAGAGTCTAAGGGAAACTTCCAGCTTGGCATTGGAAGACATAAAGGACGGCATATTCTGGGGTAGAGATTGGGACAGGGTGCTAGCTCATATCTTTTGCCATACTCTCTTTACTGATAGAACAGTTGCCAGAAATCAATAGGAAAAGCTACTTCATGATAAATTTGCACTGAAGGTCTTTAAAGTATTTGCTAATACAGTTGTTGATCAGGTAGATCAACTAGAGTAGGGCATTGCTCAGAGGAAACATGAAATAGCTTTCTACTCTTGCCTCCCTTGTTTTGTGGTGGTGGTGCACGCCCTTAATCCCAGTACTCCGGAAGCAGAGGCAGGCAGATCTCTGTGAGTTTGAGACCAGCCTGGTCTACAAGAACTAGTTCCAGGACAGCCTCCAAAGTCACAGAGAAACCCTGTCTTGAAAAACAAAACAAAAATGTCATGTTACTTAGAGAAATCAAAGAACAGTGAAAAAGTTTGAGCTAGTGTTTTCAAACACTAATGAATCTGATAACTTCATGAGATAGAAATCTGGACCTGTGGCAAGAATTCTGCAGTTTTTGGTGACTGGAGCATGGAGTACATGTTTCCATGTTCTTGTCCTCTTATTTAAATAATTGACCATACAGGTTCACACAGCTTTGTAAAAGGAGGAGGATGATTTGATTTGGAGACAAGTGATAGTACAATTAAAGGAGGATGTGCTGTGAAGAGTGATTGCAAGGATGTGCTGTGATCACAGGAGAATATGATGTAAAAATTGATCACAAGACACATGAGTGAACATCCAGGAGCCCCAGTTACTGTTTAAAGTTGTCTTTTGTGTGGCTCGAGAGGAAGAGATGGTTAATAAGGGATATAGTTTGGGTGGTTCTCTGTTTCGATTAGGTTATGTAATCAGTTCTGTACTGTGTATGCCCCTTCCCATAATGTTATCTGATTTTAATCACATGCATGCCATATGCATATGCATAGGCATATGGTGATAAATGGGATTCTTCCTGAAAGGTTACTAATGAAAACAGTTTTTCTTTTTACTTCTCATGCACCCCCAGTCAGTTGAGGTTGAATTGGCCCTTCTCGTCAACATACGTGGATACCTTAGGAATACACTTGAATGCTCTAAATTTGATTATTTCCGGGGTGGCAAAACTACTATCATTCAAAGATGGTAGTTTGTGTAGCCTGATACAGATCAGGGGTTGAGGGGGTTCCAAGTGCATGCCTAGAGAGGCGTGTGTGTTCATATACATGCAAGCAAAGGAACTAGGCTTCTTACAAGAGTAGGTTTGTGCATAGCCCCAAGTCAAATGGGGGTCTCAGAGTACAGAGTTGTCTCCCCTCTTGCGTACCTCAGAGTTACATAAGTGTTTTCCTGAAACAACATCAGGTGCAAATATAGAACATTCCTTTTATTAAGGTGACCATTTAACTTTCCTGTAAATATTTTTAGAAATAGAAAATTCTCTATAATTGGAATTCTTTGTTTTTATTCTTGCCTCAGTTAAGCTGTGGTTTGCATTTCTTTGGCACCTACAGATCATTTATAATTTTACTTGCCAAGATGGATCTCACATATATTTCAGTATTCCTACTATTAACAAGTAATGTTCAGGTGAAGCCTTTAATTTCTAAATTATTTCATGGAGTGAACTTTTGTTATTATATTACTTTTTTTTTTCAGTTGCCGCCTATTTTTCAATGTTGTGGGTTTTGTTTGAAATGCGACTCCAGAAATCTAAGTTTAAGTAGAATGAAGTAGATTCTGAATTTGATTCTTACACAGTTTGTTACTGTGCCAGATGGGAGATGTGTGAGAAACAAGGGAAGTATAGTGAGAGAGGTGACAACAAATAAGAAGGTATGTGAGTTCGTGGGTGGCTTGGCTACATAGCTAGACCCTGTCTTTAAAAGATAAACATGATATAAGATCAAACAGCTAAACCACCTGGGATAATGTTCTTCCAGGATGAAATGCATGAGTTGATCTAGGTGACCAAACTTGGGTTTTCCATAAAGGAATCAGGTAAAGGTGCATTTATTCTTGATAAAAGCCATAAAAAGACTTGAACAGAGTCCAGTACAAATACAGTGGTAAAAAAAGGGTATGTCCTGACTTATATGGGAGGAATCTGGGCTTCACTATCAGGTAGATTTCCGTTATGATTATGTTATTTACAAGCCCTTCCTTGTACACAAGTAAACTTGATCTTCTTGCTCTTTTTCTTTTTTTTTTCTTCGTCTTTTTTTTTTTTTTTTTTTTTTTTTTTTTTTTTTTTTTGGTGATGGGGGTTGAACCCAAGATCTTACTAGTGCTAGGCAGATTCTGTGCTACTGAGGTATTTGCTGACTCTCCCACTCCTTTAGTTTTAAGGGTTAAATGAGAAAAGGTATGGCTGGCACTTGTGATCTCAGTAAATACTAGCTGCCATGGTGTTGGTGTTGATGTATTTAACCAAGGGAGGCACTAGGAATAAGATCAGGCTACTTATTCCCTTGTACCTCCTGATCTATTCACCAGGATCACATATATTACAAACATTAGATGCCAGTGCATCCCTTCTCAGTTTTTAATACTTTACTATTATAATAAAATGTAAGTTTCTAACAGCATTAATCTCCCTTGTAACATGGCTACAACTATTTTTTCATCTCCGTAAACCAGAACATTTTCTTGCACTCCATTTTCTGTGATCCAAATTTAGTCTTCCTCTTCTTACATAACTACAAATATGCTCTTGCCTCCAGACTTTTGTACCTTTCTCTCCAACTAGATAGGCTTATCCCAGTTACTCCATGCTTGCTGTCATCAGATGCCTGCGTAGGGCCCTCCTTACCAAACAGCCTTTTTACAGTTGTCATTTGTTCTCTACCCCTTTGTTTTTCTTCAGTTGAAGTTGATGGCAGGGACTTTACCTCATTCATTGATCTGTATCCACCAAATATAACAGTGCTTAGCCCCATGAATATGTATTTACTGAATAGTAGAGGCAGAAAACATGGCTTGAGGGGCCACTTGAGACATCTACTAACTTGTGCTAACTTGTGCTTGCAATAAATACATTTTCTTTCTGTCCAGGAGCTAGTTTCTTGTAAAAGATAACCGCAGCAGTGTACTATGTTCATTTTTTATATAGTAATATAAGGTAGACTTTTGTAATCTTTTTGTTTAGGGACAAAACAGACCTGTTCATGGGCTTTGTACAGCTCATCAGAAAAGAACAGTTTTCATTATGTATTTATTTTTGTTTTTTCAAGGCAGCGTTTCAAGGTAGCCCTGACTGTGCTGGGAGCCTTGAATTCAAAGATCTGCCTGACTCTCCTTCCCAAATGCTAGGATTAAAGGTGTGTGCCACCATGGCCAGATAAATAGTGTTTTTTTAAGTGGTTGAAGTAAGAAATGGAAACAAACTGAATGCCCTTCAATGAATGACTGGATAATAAAAATGTGGTATATGCACAGTGGAGTACTATTCTGCTGGGAAGAAACAAAGGTAAATGGATGGACCTAGAAAAGGATATGATGAGTGAGGTAACCCAGACCCAGAAAGGTAAAAGCCTAATATTCTTATCCCAGCTCCAAGTCTTCGGATGTGATTTATTACATGGAATACTTGCAGAAAGCAGGAAAATATGAAGGGATTGGATGCTTGAGAATATACCAGGATACAGAATTTAGAAGGGGCTGGAGGGAGGAAAGCGAAGGAGGAGAGTGATATGGTTATATTTTAACTAAGAAGGAACAACTCCAACTGGGGTATTGGGGAATGAGGTCAATATAGGAAGAGGAGGGAGGGGGACAGGTAACATCAAGGTCATTAGATAAAGCCTCAGGAAATCATTTAACAAAATTTATACAATACATATAAGTCTCCCCTCCCCACACTCATGTAGGGTTGTTTTGTAGAATTTTTGGTGTTCTTAAACTTATAAACTTTTAAAAGAAAAATTATTTTGGATTTTTGTTTCATTTTCCTAGTTTTCTTTCATGTGCTTGTGTGTGTGTTGAGTAGGGAGAGAGAGGGAAGGAAGGAGAGAGAGATAGAGAAGGCCATATGTAGCCCAAACTTAGCTCAGACTTCTTGCTATCTTGTCAAGGATGGCTGCTTCAGCCTCTCAAGTGCTAGGCTTACAAGCACACACCCCCAGGCCAGGTTTCAGGATGGATGAAATCTAGAGTGCATGCTGGGCAAGCACTCTACCAACTGAGTGCATACTCAGCCCAAGAAATGATTTTAAAGAACAAGTCTGTAGTGACTATAGTTAAATTTCTCCCAAGGCCCCTTGTTGCCTCCAGTATTGCAACACCTTTCTCAAGGATGTTTCCTTTTCCTTACCACCCACCTGCCAAATGTTCCAAGTGTCGTTTTCCTGCTTCCATCTTTCAAAACACCTACAATTGTGTGATATTACACTGGGCTAGATCAAGTGTTCCTACAGTCCATTCTTAGAACACCGTCTGTTTCACCTGAAGTGCTCATTTCAATTGACTATAATTTTTTCTTAAGTGAGACTTCCATTGCCAGGTCTGATTACACAGAGCAGACACCATGGCAATGGCACTCAGTAGGCTTAAATGAACAAATATTGACTCTTACATAATCTTTACAATATAGTACTAACATGTATAGCTTTCATAATTCTCGACTCATACTTCCAGAGAGCTCCCATAAGCCAGATTTTGACAGTTTGGACTCTGAATATTACTTTGTAGTTAAATGGAATAAACTGAACCCATTAAAAGATCATAAATTGAAAACAATAAAAAATATACAAAACATCAATACCTGCAGCAGCAACATAAAAACACAAGTAGAATACATGCCAAGTTAAAACAAAGAGAAGGGTAATTAACATTAATGACAAATCTAAATTACATATTTTTCTATGAGGAAGAGAACAGTGAGTTTCGCTAAGTAGCTCTAAAGAGAACAGATACTCTGAGACCCACATAAGAAGGACGAATTATCTGTGTGGTCACATACAACAGGGAGGAAGGACAACCACTAAATTTACCGACACTAAAGTCAGCACATCTCTGTCATTTGCAGTGCTCAGCAGCAATGCATGACAACAGCATAATATATGGGTCCTGTTGCAACTATGTGGGATTAGAAAGGTAGTGCTAAATCATCCACAGATGACAGATATGAAATTGATGGCCTCAGGCCTGCCTGGGCTACAGAGTGAGTTCCACGACAGGCTCTAAAGCTACATAGAGAAACCCTGCCTCAAAAAGCCAAAACCACACACACAAAAAAAAAAAAAAAAAAGAAGAAAGAAAGAAAAAAATTGATGGCATCTTTTTGTTATATACATGCACATATATGGTGTGTGTGTGTGTGTGTGTGTGTGTGTGTGTGTGTGTGTGTGTATAAGAGCTGAGTGTTTTTGTTGTTTGTATGTTGTTTCAGAGCTGACCACTTTGTTTTAGGTAGCCAATTAAGGGCATCATTCCTTCGAGAGACTAAGTCTCCATCTCTCACCTATCAGTTGCTTAAAGAGACTTACCTAGGGGTGAACCCCATGAGAATTTCCCCATTTCATGTTAACATGTCTATTGATATTGGCATTGTTTGGGTACTGTTTAGGAGGGCATTTCTGGGAGACACAGCCTCACAGCACACTTCTGGTCCTCTGGCTCTCACAATCTCTCTGCTCCTTCTTCCACAAAGTTTCCTGAACCATAGGTGCTGGAGCTGTTGTAGGTGTATCAGTTTGGGCTGGACTATCCATGATCCATTGATCTCTGCATTATGTCCAGTTGTGGTTTTCAGTGATGGTCTCCGCCTATGGTAAAGGTTTCTTTAATGAGGGGTCAGAGCTAAACTTATCCGTGGTATAAGGATAAAAATATTTAGACAGTATTCAGGAATTGCACTGATCTAATGTGGCAGTAGTAGGTTCTCTTCTAAAATCAATGACCTCACTAGTCCTGGGTTAGCTAGATTTCTAGTATGAGGGTTTAATTTCCCTCCTATGGAGTGGGTCTTAAGTCCAATTGAACAACTGTATGTTCCTGCCAACATATGAGTATCACTACTGTATCTTTAGGGATGTCTTGTCATACATGTCAGTATTGAGGTTTATAGGCATCATGGCTGTATAGTCTGATTTTTCTCTCCTTCCTGCTCCCAAATCAGGATGTAGAGATTTTTAATTATAAATGTTCAGCTATAGCTTAGGCTTGTTTTTAGCTAGCTCTTATAACTTAAATTAACCGATTTCTATTAATCTATGTGCTGCTCTGAGGTTCACTTACCTCCTCTATTAACTTCCCATGCTACTACATCTGTCTCCAGACTCCTTAGACTCCGCCATTCTTCCCAACATCCTACTAGTCTGGCTCTCCCTCCCAATCTCTTCCTGCACAGCTACAGGGGAGCCAGACCTTTATTAACCAATGGGAGTAATGAATATTTACAGTGTACAAAGATTGTTTCACAGCATGGCTGAACAGGACTATTGATTGCCTCCCTTCTTGGCAGCTCGTATAGTACTTTCTGGTATTATGAATTAGGATACAAGGAGGCTTTCAGGTTAGAGCCAGCTTGAACCATCCAAGTCCTGTGTCCTAAGCGTGCAAGGTCTTGAGCAATAGGAACTTGCCTTCAACCTTTGGGAGGCAATCAAGGGCAACAGCAAAGAGCCTGTACTGTTTTGAACTCCTCTGACGACTGACTAAAACAGAAGAAGCATCCTGTATCTGGTCCTGGAATTTTTGTTAGATTAATTATGTCTCTGTGGAAGCATTGTCAGCCCAAGTGGTAAACTGTTTACACACACACACACACACACACACACACACACACACACACACACACACACATCACATAAACCTCATACACCACAAATAAATATTTAAAGAGTACTCACTGAAGTGAGAGTCTGTAGCACTGGGGTGGGGTGATGGCAGTCATTGAGAGAGATCATAGGAAGATTGTTGCAGGCATTGGAGCTACATGAAGTACAAGTGGAGTATGGTGCATCCAGAGGATAACTTGACTTCTAGTGGATAGAACATATGTAATAAGGTCTCCAACTTATAGTGGGAAGGAACTGATTCTATGAGAGAGCTTATCACTTCTTGAATAGATACAAAATAGGTAAGGTAGGTGAAGATTTGAAGGAAGTGTAATGTAGAAGCATTATTAGAAGTATGAGATATCTAAGTGGGATGTTTTTCTGCCAAAGGGAAGGAGACAAGATAAATTAATTTTACATAATCCAATGAAATCTTGAAAGAATGAGAATGTTGGGAAGGCAGCAGTTTGATATTTTTCAAAGTATTATCACTAACTCAAGTTGTCTGCTATATTCCGTGTTGTTTTGCTATAACAATAACTGATGCTGGGAAGTCTACAAAGGAAGTTTACATGAATTATGACTTTGGCACCTGGAAAGGTGAAACAGCATAGTGGGAAAGTGGAAAGGGAGTCACTTCATGTGTTAGAAAGGACTCCGTGTGAAATATAGAGCCATGATAACGTGAGCTTGGTTTTGACAATTCATTTTCAGCAAAGTACATTCAGTCACAGGAGAGCTGACACAGTGCTCTAAACACCAACCCATTTTTGAGGGTGGAGACACTGTGACCTAACTACTTTCCATTAAGCACCACATCTTAGGGGCTTGGCCACTTTGGCACCTCCACACTGGAAAACATATGTCTGCCACATGAATGTTTTCTTGATAATCCATATTCACACTCAGTAAGGCCATTTATTCGAGCTTTAACAATTCATACACATAAGGAAACTGACTTGGCAAAAATATGGAATAGAACTAAATCAGTAAGCTGTTTTTATATTAACTTCAAAATTTACAGGATGCTCTGAGTTTCATTTATTTCAGGAGATGATTCCCATCCAATGCTTGCTAGTTCTTCATAAGAGCAAAGGCATTTCTCAAAGGAGTATTGGTGACTATGGAAGCACTGGAGAAATGTATCGACCTTTTCCCCACAATCAGCTGAATCCAATGTATGTCACTGATTTTCTCTGGAGCCAGTTGTTGTAATTTAAAAAAAGATGCCATGGGACAGAACTTGGATGGAGGGGTTTTTTATTGAGGGAAAGTGAATGGGAAAGGGGGCAGGAGGGGAGAGGGGAGTCTAGACTCTGGGGAAAGGAATGGCAGAAGACAAAAGAGAGGCTGAGAGAAAGAGAGAGAAGCAGAGAGCGGGCCAAAGAGAGGAGGGAGAGAGAGAGAGAGAGAGAGAGAGAGAGAGAGAGAGAGAGAGAGAGAGAGAGAGAGAGAGAGGAAAAGGGGAGGCGGTGGCAGGGCCCTTTTAGAAGGGAACATATTGAATGTGCACAGGTGTTGCTTAGTGGCTGCAGCTGAGGGTGTATCCTGTCAGAACCCCAAGGGCAGGCCAGTACAGAAGCTTGAATACTATCATCAGTAAAGTGTCTTTTCTGTCTTGGTGTCAGGGCACTATAAAACACACTTTAAAATGTTTACTTTTCCTTGTGCATTCATTAGCCAGAGTGAATCATTGCATGGCAATATATTTGAGGTACAGGTCAGTGTCCCTTATTGACCTCATAACTTTTAACATTGTGTGGTGCATGATGTCTCTCGTCTCTGACAGCCACTCATCCTCTTAGAGTTAAGCAGCTGATAAGAAACATTTGCATAATAAGAACATTAATAACTCTTGTTACTGGTACACATTTCATGCCCAACATTTCCTTGCCAGTCTCTCTACTATCATTCTGTTGCTGTGACTAATTGCTCCAGATTTCATATTCTCAACCACTTCAGTATAAACTTGGTAGACCAAGGCCATACAGTTAACTACTTGGTCAGTGCCTGTGCCCTTAGGTTGTTAAATACTTTGGGGAAAACTAGACTATGAGTAAATAAAATATTTCCTTTTGCGTTTACCAAGGCTGATAATAGAAGTGGGGATGACTTGTTATTAGACTTCAGAACCACATTTTTTTCTTCTCCCTAAGGATGGCATATAGAAGGATCTATGTGGCCCAGTTTTTCAAAGGAAAACAATATTCTCTTGTGACTTAACTTGTTCTTGGAAAATAAAAAGAAGTCTTATAAATGGATCTCACCCAGCCCATGACCTCATCCTCTCCTTCAAGGTCACCTTTCTAGTATCCTGACCTGCATGTGTACACTCAAAACTCATGTAGTAAGTTATAGTGATATGTATCCAGATTAGCCCTTTGCTGGGTAATAACACTTAGCAGCTCTTGCATTGCTGTATTTATTATGAGTATTGCCACCCCAAAGAATAAAGTATGCAGCAAATCCTAGTGGAACAGATATTGGGGTTCAAGCTGAAGATCAGAGAAACAAAGCAGCAAGTTGGTAGAGTTCTCACCCTTTTTAGTCAGGGAGCCTGCATGGGACTACTAATACTCACACCCAAGGGGTGATCTACAGAACCTCAGATTGCATCTCCAGACTGCACTGCTCTCCACCAAACCTTAGAATCCTAGAGTGCTCTCTGAGACTCCACAGAACTCCTCATATTCCTTTCTTGTGCTGGGATTAAAGGTGTGAGCTCTGTTTCTCCTTTAGACTGATTCACTCTCATTTAGCCCTGGGTGGCTTTGAACTCACAGATATCCATCTGCCTGTCACCTGATTCCTGGGATTAAAGGTGTGTACCACCACTGACCAGCTTCTGTGGCTAGCTTTGCATTCTGATCCCCGGGAAAACTTATTAAATAATAAACAGTATCTCACCACAGGTTGTGAATATGTTTTTAGTGGATGGTAAAATGGACTGGCCAAGCGAGTAACAGTGAGTTACAATAGAGCTTCCCCACTCACAGGTGCAGGGATTTCTTTACTGGCCAGTGTATTTACACAGATCCAGATTTATCCACCTAGGCTCTTCCCAAAGATACCACTCCAGGCATCACTGCATCCAGCTGGTAAAAGGGGAAGGTAGCTTCAGGAGGGTGTTTCCTCATTAAAAAGGGAAAGTATTGCACAATGCATGACACATCAAATTGAGGTAGGACCGAGCTCCTCCCCTCACATGGAGATGCAATACAGCATGGGTGACAGGTTACCAAAAGCCAGCTAAGTGCCAGGGAGAAGTCCTGCTCCCATGGTTCGAAGATTTATTTAAAAGACCAAGCTACACGATTGTCACACGCATGCAGAGGGCCTAGGTTGGTCCCATTCAGGCTCCCTGACTGCATGGGTCCAGTGTCCATGTCAATTTCTAAATGGAGATGAAGAAGAAACAGATGGGGGAGGGGGGCAGATGGGAAAGGGAATGGGATGAGAGGGGAAACTGGTTGGTATGTAAAACAAATGAAAGCATTGTTATTTAAATAAAAAAATTAACACCTCCCAAAAGAAAAGTCTGAGCTTATAAGTGTCCCACAGTGTTTCTGATAATAATTCTATTGAAACAAGTGGCAACACATGTAAGAGATATTGGGGCATGTATACTCTTCGTTGGCCTAGAAAAAAGGAAGAATAGATTTTTGTTGTTGTCATTGTTGTTTTGAGATAGGGCTTCTCTATGTAGCCTTGGATGTCCTGGAACTGACTCTGTAGACCAGGCTGTCCTAGATCCACCTGCCTCTGCCTCCTGAGTGCTGGGATTAAAGGAAATACTTTTCTTCTCATTCTTTCCTCCTCCTTTTCTACTAAACTTTTAGGGGTAATGGAGAGTATAGACTTGCAAAGACACTCCCTGAGCATCTCTTTTTCTTATATTAAGGTCTGCATACCATAGGCTGGCTTCCAGTTATTCTGCAAGGACATTGTTAACCATAGAATCTCTGCCCAGATCTCATGAGATTTTCTTGTTATAACACTTGTCCCTTACAGGATCCTTCTCATTTAACAGTCATGTTTCCTCCAGTCACTTCCTTTTGTTACAGCTACAGTTAAAACTTTGCAACTTTTAAATTTTTTTCTTTTTGAAGTTAAAAAAATGACTTTGAAGTTATTATCTGAAGTATGTGTTGCATTATAGTATTTTCATGTTTTATTCTAATTTTCCCCTATCAGCCACTGCCCATACTCACCCACTCTGCTGTCATGTCACGTATATTTCATTGTCTTCCCTTCCTCTTGTCCTTTATGCCTTAGGGTCTTCTTTCATGGTTCCCTTTCTCTACATTTCTATCAGTTCTCTCTCTCTCTCTCTCTCTCTCTCTCTCTCTGTGTGTGTGTGTGTGTGTGTCTCCCTTTCTTTCAGTCTTTCTGACTCTCATTCTCACAGATACATATAAACACACAAACATAGACACTTATATATGCAACCACAGAGAGATATATCATATCTCTCATGCAAATATCATAATTTAATTTTCTATGGCTGAAGAGAATTCCATCATACAGACATACCCCATCATTCTCTCTCTCCCTCCCTTCCTTTCTTCATTTTTGTTTTGCCTTTGAGGCAGGGTCTTGTAAAGTTTTTCAGGCTAACCTTGAACTTACTCTGAACTTGAGGCAGGCCTTGAACTTGTGATCCTCCTGCCCCCTTCAGCCTAATAGCTGGAATTACACCACTCTGGACAATCCTAAAAGATAGCTACGATGGATATAGCATCTTTGGGATGAAACATCTGGGCTTGAATATGTTGTTCCATGACTCCCTGATTTTAAGTTTACTGATGAGAGATTTTGGAACATTCTGCTGTTTTTGCCTTTGTACTTAGGTAGGTGTTTTCCCATTATGGTTCTAGTTTGTTTTGAGTTTTTTTTTGCTTCACATTTTTGACATCATGGGGAGGTTCTTCTCTGATCATGTCTTGTTTTAAAAAGATATATATATATATATATATATATATATGTATATATATGTATATATATTATATAAGCATATATATAAATAATATATATTTTTCCACATAATATTTTTATTGATGTTCTGGGAGTTTCACATCATGCACCCTGATCACAATCTCTTCCTAGCCCTCCTTGTGACCCCTCCCCCAAAGAAGTAAAAGGTAAAAAGAAAAGAGGGGGGGAGTTCATTTTGTGTTATCTATGTAATCTCTGATGCATGGTCAAATTTTTAGTGACCTGCTCCTTGAGATAGAACACCTCCTCCAGAAGCCCTAAGTTGTGGGGTGCTACTCTCCAGCATCTCCATCTCACTTTTGAAGGGTTTTCTTCGCTGGCTTCCTGTCTAGGCTGTTACTTTTTTGTGGAGGGGCGAGGTTGGAATGTGGGTAGGGGTTATCACAGGGGCTTTTCATGTCTCTCTTTTTCAACTGTGCACCAAGTGGTCTCCTTGCTTTTTGAAGTCAGCCAGAACATGGATCATGGGCCTCCACTTGGTTTCTGGCGACAGTGCAGACCACAAACATCCTGCTGCAGCAGGACCACGGACCCAAACAGCCTTCAGAGACTGCCCAGACAATGGATATCAACATAGCCTTAGGTGGCAGTGCCGGCCACCCACATCAATATGGCCTCCAGTGGCAGCACATCCTCTGGATATCCAAGTTGTTTCAGGCTGCAGCATAGACCATAGACATCTGCATGGCCTTTAGTGGTAACACAGACCAGAAACATCAACATAGACCTGGCTGCAGCAGGACCATGAACCCCAGACATGGCCCTTGGCCCTTGGTGGCAGATATAGATATATAGATAATGATATGGATGTGTTTTAATTTTTTTAATCTTTTCAGATACCAGTCACTGACTTTATGAGTGTCTAGCTTTCTGTGGAATAGAAACTTTCCTTATCTCCACACTTCTCCTTTAGTGAATCATGTGGTAATATTTTGTCATCCCTCATCTGACTTAAAAATCCAATTTTAATTTTTTTTATTTTTAATCTTTGTTACATAGCAATCCGAGTTCCCTCTCCCTCCCATCCTCCCCTGCCCCCCCAATAGCCCCCATCCCATCCCATCCCCCTTCTGCTCCCTAGGGAAGGTGAGTCCTTCCATGGGGGAAATCATCAAAGTCTGTCACATCATTTGGGGCAGGGCCTAGGCTGAGGGATTATCCCTCTATGTGAAATGGGCTCTCAAAGTCCATTCTTACACTAGGGATAAATACTGTTCTATTACCAGAGACCCCATAGACTGCCCAGGCATCATAACTGACACCTATATTCAGGGGGCCTGGTTTAGTTTTATGCTGTTTTCCCAGCTGTTAGTCTGGGGACCATGAGCAACCCCTTGTTCAGGTCAGCTGTTTCTGTGGGTTTCCTCAGTCTGATCTTGGTCCCTTTGCTCATCACTCCTCCTTCTCTACAACTGGATTCCATTAAAAATCCCATTTTATCTTTTCAATTGACTTAGGACAATTTGACACATTTATGAGAGGTGGTATTTGCATTTTGTTTCATGTAGACAATGTATAATGATTGGTTAAGATAATTCGCCTATGTATTCAACCTGTGACATCATTTCCTTGTTCTGAGAAAAATAAAATAAATCCTATTACTAATTTGGAGTATCCAGTTGTTTGTCATCAGTCATGGATATCTTGTGCTATAGAACATTGTAAGTCATCTGCTTATCTAGTCACACCCATCGAATGCCTTTTCCCTGCCTTCTGAGTCTCCAGGAACCACTACTGAATTGTAGACTCTTATATTATCAGCTCTTAGCCTCTACATATAGGTGTGGAGATGCAGCATTTTCTAATTATGCCTGAATTGAGTGGGTTTTATGTTTGACAGTGTAAGTGAATTCAACATGTACATTTGGTGTTTGTATATAGTTGGAGACACAATGACTTCAGCAATTAAGGCAAATAGAAATATTTATCAATTATTTTTTGCTCAGTTTGTGTTTGTGTTTGGTTATAACATATAAGCATGGTTGTTACATCTGCCATTAGACATTTTACAAAGAAATAGAAATGGATTCACAAGTTTTCTATTCTTTATATTGCTTGGTGATATGGCTTCATTATGGATTCTATTTAATTTAAAGTGTTGCCTTATTTCTTCCCATGCTGCTAACTATTTCTAGTTTAACAAAAGAAGCTTCACCTCTGGGGGTAATGTGAATGATTGGTACATGCCCTCCTGTATTGGTGTCTCTGATCTGCACCACAGAATTCCGTTCACATGCCTCACAGTGATGTTGATAGCATTTCTGTGTTCTGATGCCCTACTTAAATTTATCTTGGCTTTTTGTTGTTGTTTTGTTTTGAGATGAAATGTCACTATGTATCCCTGCCTGCCTGTGACTTGCTTTGTGTAGGAGACTAGTCATGGACTTGCAATGATTCTACTGCTTCGGTGTGCCCCTGTGTCACTATTATATCCAGGCTATCCTCGACTAGTGGATGCAAAGGAATGAAGTCCTCCCGCAAACACATGTTCTGTGGAGCAGTGGGAAGAAGGCTGCCTAGGAGTGGACTAGCTGTGTTTTTGTTTTGCCAGTGACCTAGTCTGTTAGCTTGGAAAAAATTACTTAGCCTCTTTGAACCTCTATTTTTTTTTAGTATTTGCAAAACTCAAAGGGACCTTATCTAGCTACAGTGGTTTTCTTATTGAGTTTATCTGTGTATTCTAGTATAGCTGGGTTGATGATTTGCTTGTGCAGCTGCTTAGATAAATTTGAAAGAGGAAAAAAAAAGCATAGACTCTAAATGTGCCAGTGTTAGAGGGCAGTATTTTCATATATTCAATAGAGAAGAGGAACACACAAATTGCGTAAAATTTGCTCTTATGGTCTGAATATTACCATTGTCTGATAAACGGTAATAAAACTGTGTGAACTATTTTTCAGTGAGTTTAAAAGACGACTTAAATATCTCCCTTTTACAGAGATGTCAAATGGTAAATCATGCTCCTTGGATTGGATAAATATAATAGGAATGTTTCAAGGTCAGCTCTTCATCAGTTAAGTATAGGTTTATAAGCAGACTGGTTGGGGCCTAGGCTGATTGGTCCAGGTAGGGTTTGCATTCTTGTCACCTGGTCTATGGTAGAGCTGCTTGTGGACAAGCAGGACTGTAGGATCTACTGTAATATACTGAGTGTGTCTCTCAGTGGTCTATGCTGGGACTTGAGAGCTCAGTTCCAAATGACATTTCATTGAACACATGTGTCAGGCAGCCATTCTTTCTTATATCTCCAAGGACCCTGCACAGACTTCTAACACTCAGAGAACAAAGCTTAGCACATTTGTTTAAGTGTTCTCTTTTCCTCTGGTGTATTTAAAGATACTAAGGATTGCCTCTGCCCTCAACATCTTAATGTTATGTAGCCATGGTGAAACATTTGGTCATGTTTATAGAAAGGATAAAGGTAGGAAGATGGGTAGAAAACAGGAAGTAGTGATGTTTTTTGGATTACAGTTGCTGATTTTAGAGTAGTCATTTATCACTCATAATGGGGAAAAATGATTCAAAGTGAATTTTACAAAATTTAACTTAAGTATATTGTATATATGAAAATGTCACAGTGAAATCTATTTATATAATTAGTATGTGCTAATAAAAACAAAAAATTAACTGGTTACAAAATTATTTCATAAGCATTAGAACAACTCACAAGATTTAGACATAGCTGATTTGCATATAAAAATGTTTTACTATATTACATGTCTATCATCAAATCCTAAGAGAAGTAATATCATGGGAGAATCATAGGTGCTTGGTCCCAACACTAAAATTGGTTCTAACTTTGTAGATTAGTTTCTGCATCTCCCTGTGGCTCAGTTTCCCATTTGAAAAATGAGAATTATAGAAACAGACAATATTACTGTAAGAATGAAGTCATACACAATTTTGAAAATACTCAACATCTGACGCATACTGCTAGGAGGAAGTAAAGTTAGTCTATGATTATCATCGTCTGAGCATTTGTTATCAGTTGTCAAGGAACTGGGGACTATTGTGAGTCCTTTGCATCTCTTCCTTGAGTAATTTTTTTTTTAGCACTATTATAATTTGGGAGACAGCTTCCTTATTTCCCTTAGCTATCAGCTCTATATAAGTACTTCCTTTCTTAAGAATTCTCATTCTTTCTTCTTTGAGATCTTCATTTACTAAAGCCCTACTTTTCTCCTTTCCATTTCAGTGAGTTGCTTGGTGCTTTTTGCCAATGGACAATTTAGCATTTGAAATGCAAGAAGATGGAAAGAAAGCTTTATCTATGGGAAAGATCACTACCTCCTCCAAAGTGGTAAGGTGGGGATTTGCATACTGGGGTTATGTGCTCTGATTTGTGTGGCGCTCAGGAAAGAATCCACCCCTCTTTGGACCAGTGCTCTCAATGAGACCCTTTTCTCATTGCTGCTGTGTCCCTCCTTATAAATCCTTAACTACTGCTTCTTTACTGGCCAATTCTCTCTGAAGCATCATTCATAATATCAAAGAATGCTACTGACTTGTTGGGTTTTATCACTAGGTTAAAATAAATTTGCCTCTTAATTGGGATCTCCCATAGGCAATATTGTTATACATTCTGATCAATTAACTTCAAACAGTCAAAAGGAAGATTTTTTTTTAAATTTATTCTTTTTGTTTGGTGGATTATTCATTGGTGTTTATACTGTTTCCCTTCTCTACTAATAGGATGAGGCAGTATAAACACCTGTTTTATTTTCTATTTAAAGGGACCTAGCCAAACTCCAGGCTGCCTCCACTAGTCTTAGTGTGTAAGAATAGTATTTTAAAACTAGTAGAACAACAAATATTATTTAGGAGAATTTTGTTTGAAGGATGATGATGATGATAATGCATATGTGTGTGTGTGTTGTGTGCATTTTGTAAAGCATAAACATCTTAGATAAGTATAGTAATATATTTCTTAATATGGTTGTGGATAAAAAAAAGGAAAGAAGCACTAAATGTTTCATGTTCTGATCATTTCCCCCATTCAACATCAATGAAGTTAGCAGAAAGAAAGTATCCAGAGAGGAGACAATGTTTCTATTTTCTTACAAGTGGAGAATAATGGCTTCACAATTTCTCCTAGGAAAAGAAGAGGCAGTGGTCACTGCTGAGCATTTTCCTGCTGTGCCTGCTGGCCTGCTTCATCACCACAGCAGTAGGAGTACTTACTCTCTCCCTGGTTTATGTCAACACCAAACCTCACTTTGAGCAGGAAGCCTCACCTCCACACACAATGGTTCCCCAAGGACAGAAGACTGTTGATTCAAAATTTCAGTTTCTTAATCATTTACCCAAATCCCAGGTGAGAATAACGAAGATTAGGAAATAGTTCTCTCAATGATGGGTTTAAACTATGTTTACACTTCATGTCATTAAACTGTTCTCCATGGGAAGGGCCGGTGGGATGAAAGAAAGTGGGGAATAGAGAGTGGAAAGCTGAGTTGACAATGGCAGCAGGCAGAAAATTTAGTAGATCATTCTATGTTCTAGCTAGAGAAGAGAAATGCCAGGTTATAAATGGAAAGGTAGGTTTGTGGTGTGTGTGTGTGTGTGTGTGTGTGTGTGTGTGTGTATGTAGTATGTATGATGTGTGTGTGTGTGGGTGTATGTGAGTGGGTTGTGTGTGGTGTTTGTATGAGGGGTGTGTATGAGTGGGTTGTGTGTATGGTGTGTGTATGTATGTGGGTGTGCATGATATATGTGTGTGTGTGTTGTGTGAGGTGTGAGTGTGTATGTGCTGTGTGTGTATGTGGTGTGTATGATGTATGTGTGTGGGGTATGTGTATGAGTATGTTGGGGGTGTGTTTGCATGTGTTGGGGGTGTGTATGATTGTGTGTGTGTGTGTGTGTGTGTGTGTGTGTGTGTGTGTGTGTGTGTGTGTGTGTAACAGGATTAGGTTGATGGCATAGCATACACAACTGTTGTAATTCCTAGACTCTTACAGGAGTGTTGTTCCTTTTGGGAACCCCTAAAATCCACCTCACTTTTCCATTTACCTCCTACTTACTCTGTCAATAAAAATGGCTTACATTCTTTATGGACAGAAACGTGGAAGACAACTCAATGCTGATGATTGCTTGCTTGATTTTTAGGTGTTTGAATTCCCTGGTGGTGCAATCCAGTGGGCAAGGTACAGGAACAACATCAAAGACTATCTCAGTGATGAAGAAGAGGCATTTGGCACCAGCTTGAACAGTCTGAGATCACAGATGACTCTGGGGACACTGAGAATAAAAAGCAAGGGCCTCCGGGCTCCTCACTGGCACTTCAATGCTAATGAACATGGCTATCTCGTGCAGGTACAAGCAGTTTGCCCTCTTTCTGCCTTTTAACTTTTATACTATACCTCAGAGTATTATTTTAGATGTTACCAAGTCTCCTAAGTTAGCTATAGACAAGCATTCAGGCTTTCAATTAGATTAGCCATCCTGGAGAATTTGCCATCACTTTGAACTAATTATTGTTAAAATAAAATCACTGTTGAATTTTTCTATAAATTTGAGACCCCTCTAAGATTTTTCTTTAATATTTTAAGTTAGCAGTTTTATAAGACTGTTATTCAAGTGTATATTCATATCTAGTTCTATTTACATATTTATGCATTTTTTAATTCAGCAAGGGATGAAAGTATTGACTGCCTGCTGCAAGTGCAAAACACCCCTATTTCTCAAAATAAATGTTAGCTGTATTCATAGGGCTTGATGACACATTTCACTTTCTATCTTATATTACACTGTAATATAAATAGTAAATTTTGCTAAAGCTAAAACTAAACTAAAATCACTGTTCTTTGGGCCAAAGTTAAAGTACCAACTCTGATCTAAAGATCAAAGAAACAGTGGCTTCTGAGGAAAATGCAGCAGGTGGAGTAACAAACTAGCATGCTGATGTTCTGCATAGACTCCAAGATCAGGTCATTGAATGAGCTTTTGTTGTTTAGACCTTCCAGAGGATTCTCAATTCAAGTGAAATAGTGACAGAGTTCTTGTAGAACGTTCAAAGTTTCGTCTGATTCAATAATCAGCCAGTTATATGGTATTTTTTCTGTTGTTAAGACGCCCCTTGGCATAAGCATTTAGTCCCAGCACTATGGAGGCAGAGACAGGTGAATCTCTGAGTTTGAGGCCAGCCTTGTCTGTAGAGAGAGAGAGTCAGAACAGCTAGTGCTACACAGAGAAACCCTGTCTCAAAGAGAAAAAGAAATAAAAACTTCACCTAGTCTTTACTAGAGGGAGGATGTCTTCATTAGCATTACTATTGCTTTGATAAAACACCATGATCAAAAGCAAGTTGGGGAGGAAAGGGTTTATTTTACTTACATTTCCACATTGTAGTCTACCACCAATGGAAGCCAGGGACAGGAACTCAAACAGGTCAGGAACCTGGAGTGGGGAGCTGATGCAGAGGCCCTGGAGGGGAGCTGCTTACTGGCTTGCTCTATGACTTTGCTCATTTTGCCTTCCTGTAGAATGTAGACCCAGGGATGGCCACACCTACAATGAGCAATGCCCTCCCCATCAATCACTAATTAGGAAAATGTCCCACAGCTGGATCTTATTTTTAACAGTTTCTTAACTGGGTTTCACTCCTTTCAGATAATTCTAGCACGTGCCAAATTGACATAAAACTAGCCAGGACAGACTAGATGCTCATCTATCAAAGCAAACATTTGTTATTTTTCATGGAAAGCTTGGTGAAATAGAGATGTTTATAAATAACACTCTAGTGTTGGCAGGATTGAACTAAATCTAGGTAGTCTGACTTCTGTTTTTCCAAACATATAAAACAATAAGGGAAAAATTTCCAAATGACCAATTTTTCTGCTATTGGCCAAACTATGGTAGGGTGGTAGGGGAAAGAAAAGCCAGCTGGGTAGACTTCCTTGAAGGGTTCACCAAACAGACTCCACTAAAGAAGTAGATCTGCAGCTTCAGTAGGGAATAGGTCCTGGGAGTCACTTGGTCTGAGGAGGCTGTTTCAGAAGTCAAGGGTAATTTATAATTTGCTTTCTGAATGCGTACTGTATAGACTTGGGTATTCTCTAGCCCCTGGGGAATTGTCAGATCCCTGACTCCTATAACTAGGTCAAAGAACTAACAAAGAGGATGAGGAGGAAATAACTACCACTCAGGTCTGTGGAGACTATGTCTGCCTGCCTCTGATTAACTTGCTGAAGGCCTTGGCACCATCTTTGAGGTGGCTAGTGAGCCTGACCCAGCAGTGGACATCCTGTTGACCACTGTGCTGCCTCTGCTCTACCTCTGGAGTGGTTGGTGTCCTGATGGAATAAATGGATATTTATTCCTGTATCCTGTATGTGGATGAGGACAGAACTCTTTAGAGTGGTGGTTCTCAATCTGTGGGCCATGACCCCCTTGGGGTTGCATATCAGATACACTGCATGTCAGTTATTTATATTACAATTGATAACACTAGCAAAATTGCAGCTATGAAGGGCAATGAAAATAATTTCATGGTTAGGTATTAGCACAACTGAGGGTCACAGCATTAGGATGGTTGAGAACCACTGCTTTAGACTAGGTCTATCTTTTCCTTCTTTTTTTTGTAACAACCATTTTGGATTCAAGATACATATTGCCTATCCAGGCAGAACAAAGACTTCTTTGTTTACCTATCATTTATTTGTCTTACTATGTGACCCTCAATGTCTGATAAAATCTAAGTAATGGCAATAATACAAATAAATACAGAAGGACAGAGTAGAAAATGAAAGCAAACATTATTTGTCCTCAGGGTAGTATGTTAGCTGCCACAAAATAACTTAACTAAATGGTACACAAACATCTAGGATTTAGATTCAGTTACATTACTTAACAGTGCCTTCACACATTAGCTTATTTAATTTTGTATCAGGAGACTTCAAGTATGATGTAGTATGGACAAAAATGTAGACAGTGGAGCTTGCTTGCTTCGGTCCAAATCCCATTTTTGTCACTGACTACCTTAAGTTACTTCAAGAAAATGTATATTCTTAACCAAACTCACTTTTGTCACCTACAAAATAAGAATAAAAATAATAGCACAATTGAATTCAATCAAGTAAAGTGCTTTAATAGGTACCTGATATAATGAAAATATTAAATGTGTGCTATTATATTATCTCCATTATTAAAATTATATACAGACTTTCTCTTGTTTGTAACACACATGTGTCTGTGTGTACCCCAACACACAAAGTGCATATACAAACATATGTGCTTGTACAATCACCTGTGACCAGCACAGATCCTGCATCTATGGCTTCATTTGTTTGTTTGTTTGTTTGTTTTGTTTTTGTTTGCTTGCTTTTGAGACACGGTCTCTCTATGTAGTCTCAAGCTGGCCTCGAACTCACAGAGGTTCACCTGCCTCTGCCTCCAGAGTGCTGGGATTAAAGTTGTGTGTGCCACCACTCCAGGTCTAACAAACACAACTGAGGCTTCAGTTTTTTAAAAGCAAGTTCTAAACATGTTTAAACAAGTTTTAAAATATGGATTCTTAGTGGGAGCCATATTTCCCTTAAGGAAAATGGATTCTAAGTGGAGGCAAAAGATCACACAGAGGGCGGGGAGGGGAGAGGAGGGAGGGAGAGGGAGGGAGGGAGGAGGGATCGGGGGAGGGAGGGAGCGGGGGAGGGAGAGAGCAAGAGGATGTAATAGTTATTATATTAAAAGTTTATAAGGTAATGGAAGGAAAAGTGTTTTAAAAACTTTGTTTACAACACGGGTGATAAAAGAAGATTGAGAAACATTGGTCTAGGTGAAACTAAGGTTTTTATGTTTTAGGGGACGGCATGGATAGGGGTGATTGATGAAGGTGGTGAGGTCGCTACCACATACAATGTTACAGCTGGCCAAGTGATCTTCTTTCCTCAAAATACACTGCACTGGATAAAGAACGTGGGTCATGAAGACTGCTTCTTCTTGCTCTTCTTTTCTACACACGATGAGCTGCAGACTCTAGATCTAGATGATGCCTTTTTTTCTACACCTGAAGACATTGCTTCCAGGTCTCTTAAGGTATGTGATATTTGTAAAATCATGAAGATATGTACTACACAGGCATAGAGTATGAATATCAGTGTTTCTAAAATATAACAATCATCATAGATCCACAAATTCATTAACAGGGATAATAGTGATTGAATAACACACTCAAAAGTGGATCTTGTATTCCTACTATGACCAAAGTTGAAATTGCATTTCTTTTGATTTTCCTCTATGAAGATCTTTCACCTGAAATTGTAATGCATTGGGAGAAAGATTATGACATAATTAATGGAAAATTGCTGCTACTTATAGTAGTCCTAAAGAGCCAAAAGATCACTCATCCTTTTTGTGGGGAGAAGCTTGCTACATAAGAGAGAATTATCTTTTTTTCTTTTCATTTTTTTTTTGTTTTTTTGAGACAGGTTTTCTCTGTGTAGACTAGGATGTCCTAGAAACTCACTTTCTAGATGAGGTTGGCTTAGAACTCAGAGATCTGCCTGCCTCTGCCTCCAGAGTGCTGGAATTAAAGGTGTGCATCACCTCCACCCAGGTGGAACTGTATTTTCATAATTTTCAGAAGAGAATCCTATGTTTCCTGAATAATTGGTCACTTTAAAAGAAATCTTTAAAATTTTTATTTTTTAATGCGGTGCCAAGGTGTTTTAATGCATCTATATATGACATGAAGTCAGGCTAAGCATATCCCTCTCCTCAAACATATATCCTTTACAGTGAAAACTCTTGTTTGCTAACCCCTGAAAGCACACAGTGCATTATAATTCCCTACTGTCACCCTACTGTAAAATAGCATAGCACAATGTTTTGCTCCTGTAAATTACTACTACAATCACTACTTATGATTTCTCTAGACATTTATTTACATTATCACAGGGGAATAACTGATATTGTTTACAGAAGGTCAGGCATAGATGCTTGAAATGCTAATGGGCAAGGTCTAGTGATGGTCTTTAGCTAGCAGCTGGAGAAGGTTCAGTAACAAGCATAGGAATCTGCACAGTAAACTTTTGAGATTGCCTTTCACGGGGGGCCAGTATTCTAGTGCTCTAGAGAGAGTTAGAGAGATGGCTGTTTAGGGAGAATGCTGGTAAGCTTGGGAAACAATGCATGCTTCTGCAGATATTTATATTGACCATTTCAAATCAATCATCTAAACCCAAAATGCATTGGAACCTTTCACAAATATCTAAAATTCTTCTGCCCGGGTCAACAAAAAGCATCTGTGTTAATGTTACTGCAACCTCTGCCACTTACTTTTCTGTTACCAAAATTTGTTAAGTGTTTCATAGCCATACATGTGATTTATGATTGTTTTTCAGCCTGAAGGTGGAATTAATTTCATTAGAAAATTCCAGAAGCAAACAGAGGATCAGGGGGTCAATCTTCCTCCCAACTTGGCAGAGCTAGTTACAAATGCTACTTATGTACAGTCTCCTGACAGCATTGTGTGGAGATATTTTTTTGACCTTAAAGGTATGGCATGTTTCATGAAGGCTTTTAATTAAGTTTTGTATATATGGTTACATATTTTTGGCTTGGGATGTATTTTTGATGGTGGGGTATTGCTAAGAGAAATTTGAAAAACAAAACAAAATTACCATGCTTTTCAGTAGATTAGGAAATGTAGGGGAAATCCTACAGTCAAAAGTGAATGTGGCAAAGTGGGATGGGCATGTTTTAGATTGTAGGGTCAGAGACTGGTGGCAGAGGACATTCCTAACCATGTTAAGGTTAGAAGCCATTCTGAGGAGTTTTTGCAGTATCTTAACTGAAGAGTAGAGCAATTGTGCATATTAAATAAGTGTGAAACAGGGAATTTTGCTTTTTGAAGTGAAGATATATCTGGCTGGTTTGTAGGGAATGATTATAATGAGCCAGTTGGGCAGAAAAGAGATGAGTAGAGGGGCTGTCATAGTCCTTCTAATAGGGGATGGTATAGACCTACACTGTGGCTGTGTTGTGAGGTGGAGCAAAGGATTTAAAGAGATAGCATAGAAAAGACTTGATAGTTGACTACTTCAAGGGTGATGTACAGAATTTTGTTTGGGATAACTCCCAAGTTTTCTAACTAGGTCCCCTGCATTGAATGAAGAATACTAGGATTCTCTGTATTAGAAATTTCAGTACAGTTAGGGAGGTGCCTAGTGGGGCCCATATAACCTGGGGTCAGCAATTCACATTATGTAAGTTTTCTGTGAGTAGAAGAGCTTTGTGTTTTACTGGGTGTCTGTTGAGGTACAATTTTGAAGCATTTGTTATTATGTTTTAAATTTCATTTGTTTCAGGTTCAAAAGAATATAAGTTTCCAGGGGGAGTCATCCAGCTAGCACAGTATTGGAAAGATGCAGATGAACTAAACAGCAATGAAAAAATTTTCAATGAATTTCTACATCAGGTAGTTGAGGAAAAAGCTTTTCTTTTGTTATAATTAAACAACATTTAAAACTTTCTCATATATGTTAATTTATTTTCTTTTTCTTTTTTATGTTTTGAATTAAAGTATAATTACATTGTTTTCTCTTTTTCCTTTCCTCCCTCCACCCCTTCCCATGCATACTCACCTTGCTTTCTCTTAAACTCATGGCCTCTATTTCTTTTTTTTTAAATTTTTTGTTTAAATTAGAAACAAGCTTCTTTTACATGTCAATCTCAGTTTTCTCTCCCTCTCCTCCTCCCCTGCCTCCCACCGACCACCCCCATCCCAAGCCCTTTCTGCTCCCTAGGGAGGGGAGGCCTTCCATGGGGGAATCTTCAAAGTCTGTCACTGTAAGTGGATCAATATTTATCTCTGGTACACAAATGAACTTTGGGAGCCCTCTCCATATAGAGGGTTACTCTCTCAGCCTAGACATGCTGGAGAGGGTCTAGGCCCTGCTCCAAATGATCTGACAGACTTTGAAGATCCCTCATGGCCTCTATTTCTAAAACTGCTATTATACAAACATATACATATATATGCATACATATATAATGCTAAATATATAAATAAAACATGTTCATTGCATATATCAGGATTCATCACTTGTTGTTACTTAACCAGTTTTGCAGCTGTTCCCTGAGGAGGACTATTTATCCATCTCTCAGCATTCCTTAATTGCCTGTAATTCTTTGCTAAGGGTTGAGGCCCTGAGACCTCCCCCTTCCTTGTTTGCATGTGTTGTCCTTGTTCAGGTCTTGTTCATACAACCATGTTGGTGAGACCTCATAGGTGTAACTTCCTTGATATTTCTAGAAGAGGAACTCTCACAACAAATGTCCAGTTCCTTTGGATTTTACAGTCTTTACAGAGGGAACAACTTTTGTTGAATATCCAGGCAGGTGAAATAGAAGATTTAGGTCTGATTCATGACTCTTCTTACTGGAAGAAGAAGGGAATCCTGGGTTAAACAAGAATGGGCTGATTCCATTCATGTGAGTTGCCAATTAAGGCTTGCAAGGGACTTGGAACTTTCCTGACACAAGCAGTCACATCAGTGAAGAGAGTGGAGCATTGTGAGAGTTCCATTTTTGTTTTTAAGAAAATCCAGTTATGTTAGCATATTTCCTGTGTTCACATTCTAGTTGTGCCATATCTTTGCAACTGACTTAGATGTTTCACTCATCACCTGTGAGGTAGGGAGAATGATGCAACTGTAAGATTGTTGTAAGCAGTAAGTGATGTAATACCTATGAGGAATGTGGAAGACATTTGCAGAGATGCATAAATATCAGGGATTTTGTGGTCTTATCAATTGTTGAGTTGCTGAGCAATGAGTTGGTTAAATAACTATCTTTTCTCCTTTTCTTTTGAAAGCATCAAAATGTCCTCGCATTGAGTACACTCAGGATTTATAATAATGGATTAAGACAGCCACATTTTCATTTCAATGCAAATGAAATGGGATATGTAGTGAGCGGATGTGGAAAGGTAATTCCTCAATAAACATTTCTTTAAAACTTTCTTTGATGCAGAAAGGAGCAAATAGATAGTTCTCATGTCAACCTAGTCATCAGGAACAAAAGGAATCTGTCCTAATGGCTTGGTGGACACCTTTTCTACAGAGGATAGTACACAGATCTCATTAGATGCTTGTCATATTTGATGAGAAAGAAAGATTTAAGAGGTTCTGTATTTCTGAAGTGGGCAAGCATATTTCTGAAGTGATGAAGATTAATGTCTTATGAAAGAGGTCTGAAGAATAAGCCGAAGCTGTCAGTTTTGCACCATCACCTAATGCAAACTGCTCTGCCATGGGGAAGTAGAAATAATTCAGAAAGGCTTGGGACATCAGCGTGATGACCATATATACCAGCTTGTACCCCAGCATCTGAGATACTCCTCAGTATACTTATCATCTGGCTGAAGCTATTGATAACCCATTTTACTCTTCAGAGAGTATTTGGCTAGGATGGTCACTTATGTGGTCAAGCTCTATACCCAAGCTATATAGTATGTTACTAAAGTGATCTGACATTAGTTACTACACATTGTCATGAATTCCAGAGATAGACAAGGCTTTGTTTAGAGAGGAGTCTATAGAGGGTGAAAGGGCACAAGGGGATGAGGAGGATGATAGAGGAAAAGAGAGAGGGGCAAGTGAATCAATAAAAATAAATTACACTTGAAAATGCCACAATAACTTTCTCAACTAGTTTTAATAAAATGCTTTGATGCTCTGTATTTCTCTCAATCTTGGAGGAAAGAACAAAAATTATATGAGTTTCACTCAGACCAAAGTCTTGTATGTTTTCAGGAATGAAAGTTTTTGAAAACTGAAAAAGAGCATTGTAGTCCTCCATGCATTGGGTTTCAATTATCTGAACATTCCCCATGTGCCAGAGTGCCTTTATGCATGTTTAGTCTCTAACTCTTAAAAGGAAGACTCTTTAGATGGTGTGATGAAAGATGGATTAAATGAAGGCATGTAGGTGGGAAATCACTGAATGTAAATCCCCTCTGGTATGTCTGGGGCAACATTTGTGACATTAACTAGAACATGATGGCTGATACCTTTTATGGCATGATGTATTTATACATGATGGATATTTATGTACAATTTTTTGGCATCTGTGGTGCTCTGTCATATCCTTACTAAGAAGCCCCTCTATAGCCACAAGCTATGTTATATTTCTGTCCTTCACATTTAATACTTACCCCAATGAGTGTGTGACTTTATGTTCTAAAGTATCACTTCCCCTCAGGTGGGCATCATTAATACTGAGAGAACCATTGAGTTTAATATCCACATTGGAGACGTGGTGTTTTTTCCTATGGGAACCCAGCATTACATCAAGAACACATGTGATGAGGATTTGCTCTTTGTTCTTGCCTTCAGCACCAGAGATCAGGTAAGACTAACAGTCATCAGTGATCTGCTAAGACATGAGCTTGGAGAGAGGTGGCCTTAAGAAATATGAAGAGGTGAATGCGTTATCCAGATGAAAAAAAGTGTATGAAGAGAAGGAGAATCAATACATTTTCTATTATATTCCTCTGAAGTCTGAACAGTGAACCAGAAGATCAGTATGTAGAGATCCATGAAATCATTTCACTCATGGTGAAATAGAAGATATGACAATTATCTGTTGACAAATATATTTCCCAGTATTGATCCCCAGGAATGGATAGGCCTCCTCACATTGAAGCAGAGGTTATCATACTGTTGTGAAAAGTGAGTGTGGCCATTGAGTAGCAGGAGCATTTACCTGACTGTAAGGCTTGCCTCATCATATGGCTGCAGGGTTAGTAGCAGGCCTTCACTAGTTCTTGCTTCAATTTCTTAGCAGGACTGATTCCTTCTAAGGAAGGTTTGAGAAATCTTAGCTCATTTTTCCATCAGACTTTCCTTATCAGAAATGAAGATCTGATTTCCCCATGGCTAAGGGAGACTGGCACTCATAGACACCTGTGTGAGGTTAGATAGCCAAGTACCAAGACATATTGCCAATGCCTCAGCAGTTCCCAGGCCTCTGCAGTGCTCTGAGCAGTGTGTAACTGACGCAGCTTTTGTTTTACATCATCAGGTACAAACTCTTGACATGGATGATTATCTCCTGGCCACCTCAGACCATATTTTGGCCCAGCTTTTCTTCAGAAAGCAAAGCGAGTTTAAGAAGATTCCCAAATTCACGGAGGACCAGGCCATCAACCTACCTTAAATTACTAATGACTTTATATCTACTGTTCTTTGTCATTTGTTGATAAAGAAAGGCCACTGGCTAAGAAAATGTGGCTTGTTACACAATGAAGTGAGGCAACCAAGGCACAACAGCCCTAGGATCACCCATGTGGGCATCTGAATATGAAAATGATCGAACATTTCACATTTGGGTGTCTGATGTATTTGATAAATTGGCATTATTAATGCATTTTAATATGTATATACATACATATACATATGTATGTCTTATTACTTCAAATGTATAGTGTTAACATTTGTTTTTATACATATAAGTAACATTTAACTATGCAAGTACTAGTCATTATTCATCACTGTGGGAGTTAGAAAAGAGACTGGTTTATGTATGTAGTTTGTGAGGCACTGTAATCCATATGCAAGGCCATGTCTGAGGAGTTTACTACCATGACTTAAATTGGAGATTCTCAATCCTTTTTGGCATGAGGTTGTTTTGATATAGTCAACATTAAAAAATTTCAGTCATACCAGTAATTGTGTACTTATATTACCACAGAAGATATTTAGTGGCAAAATGGATATGAACTAATGCCATCTTTGAATGTATTTGGACTTTCTTGGTAACCTCATCATCTGTCTACATTTGAGGAAGTTCTTCCCATGTTTGAAAAACATCTGATAGTTTGTTGTTGGTGTTGGCTGTGTCTGAAGATTCAGGGGTCCCTTATAATCTTTCTGAAGCTGGTTGGGGCTGGTGGTTTCTTAAGTTATATGAAAAGAATTAGTGTATATTTGATATGTACCTTAATTTTGATTGCAGTTTATTGTAACAGGCATTTGATATACTGACAGTGTGCTAATCAATACCATCAGCTCTGAGCTACCCTATGTAAAACTCTTAAGGAGATAGAGCTGGCTTTAATACCATCTTTTAGTCATTACCCTAATACATAATCTGATTTCTTTCAAAGGCTCAGACCGTTTCTTTTTCTTGGCTACAAAAGAATCTGTCCTTTCTTTTCCTCCTCTGACTGTCTCTCTCTTCATTAGACTATCTAGCTCTACTGCTTACTAGTAGAACAATACAGTGAGAACTTTTATCAGGGGTACATGGCTACCTACAAAAAGGGCTGTAGGAACATGATGATATCTTGTCTCTGCTCTCAGTTGTTTGCTAGTCCATTTACCCATATAAGATAAGCACTGTGTTGGATATTAGAGAGACATAGTTGAGTTAATCTCTGCTTCAAGGACTACTGAGGTAGACATGAGGGCATATATTACAAGACATGGTAGAAATTCACTATGATAAGTGGTAAATGTGTGCACACAAACTATATATGGATATACACATTCATGTATAAGCAAAACACCAAACCCAGCTCTGGGAGCCATATGGAGGGTGTTAAGATTTCCTGGAGTAGATCTGAGTGAAGCTGAGCAGTTAGCCACAATATTAAGAGGAAGATGGAATCTGTGAGCAGGCAAGCTCTTCTAGATTGAAGGTTGAAAGAGTCAGTCAGTAGTGCCAAACAGGAAAGTGTGAGAAAGCAGTTCACTGTGGGTGGAGGAAAAGGCCAATAACAAGGGATGAGGTAGAGCTGGGAGGGTCCTGATAGTGAAGATGCCAATATCCTTTAGAGCCATGTTACTGTGCTTTTCCTTATTGCCTTTTCCCAGTAGAGCCAGCCAAGATCAGAGCTTAGCAGTAAGCAGAGGCTTAGCGGTGTTCTGGAGGGAAGTAATGTTGAAAGGACTTAGGGAATAGCATAAAGGAAATGGCACATGGAGGAGGATATCCAAATAGATGCATTGCTTTAGTCATCAGTAATGACTAAATTACTCTGTGAGGTTGTTTTTCTCACATAAAACAATCTCTGAACTGTTAACAGGAGCTTTCCTTACTGACAAACTCTGAGGGTCATAAGGCAGAAAACAATGTGTGTACATAGCTTTTATCTGCAAATTTTACCTTTGAATGTTAAAAAAATATATTCTATAAGTGTGTTTATATGTATGTACTCCTTTTTATGTACTAGGAAGGACTGTATCAGATTACTATGTGGTCATTAAATAAAAATTTTTTCTATCTTGTTATATTATTTTGTCTTTTAATTTTGAACATAATCTGTTCTTATGGTTTTATGTACTTAAAGTAGTCTATTCTTCTCTTTAGGTATCTTTGAAATAGGATTTATTATCTCCTAAGTATTAACTAATGTATGTTGTGGTATTGAATCACTTTGGGTTTCCTGATAACAATATACTTGACATTTGCCTTAGGAACCCACTCAACTATCAATTTTTTTTAAAAAAAATCACAAAGCACAGATTATCTAATGAAAAATTTCATTGGCATAATATTGTCTTATTGTGGGATATGTTCTTAAAATTAAGATTCCTCTAATATCAACTTGTTTTTTCATAACTTTGAGGTATTTTTATTTTTATGTTGGATCTTGAACCTAGGGCCTTGCACATGCTAGGCAAGCACTGTATTGGTGACATATAGCCCCAACCCAGAGGAAGTTAGTATCGATTGCTCCTCTAAGACACTCTTCTCCATGGTTATTTCATCCATTAATACTAAAGTGCTGGTGCTAGTATAATAGCTCCATTAGTAAAGTGTTGGTCTTGCAAGCATGAGGATAAAATTACCCCATGACTCACCTAAGGACAGGTAGGCATGGTGTTGTATGCTTGTAATCCCTTAAAAGTTCTAGAGCAGTTGAGAAAGGTGTATCTAGCCTTCTAGCAAGCTAGAGTACTGGAGATTTCTAGGTAAGTGAGAGACCCTGTTCCAAAAAAAAAAAAAAGAAAGAAAGAAAACATATACACAAGAAGTGGATGGACTCTGAGGAACAACATTGTCCTCTGGCTTTTACAGCCATACAGGAGGAGATATTCATACATGCACAAGTACACACACACACACACACACACACACACACACACACACACACACACACAGTGAAGTTTTAGGCTTTTGGGGGGTAGATGTTATTTCTTATCAAACTGATGTCTTGATTAGTGAGTTACTCAGATTGATTAATGATACCATAAAGGCAAAATCCCAAGACTTCTACTGAAAACCTCCATTAAAAGTGAACTCCTCCTAGCCATTTTATGGCAAACACTGTAAAGATCTGCCCATATTTTATCCACTTGAAGTGATATAAGCTATAGTACATGAAATCCCCTAAATGCTGAAAAATTTTAAAGAATTTTCTTGTAGCCACCTTGAATGGCTGAGCAGAATGAATTTAGTTTCTGTAGCTCTCCAGGGCTGGGGAAGAAGTGCCAACTTAGAAGCCGTGTTGCTTCTAATAGGAGGTGCTCAGAAAAAGTTATGTGTCTATGCTTTCATCTTTTCCTATCCTGGAGTAACCAGATTGCTTTAAATTACCAAACTAATCCACAACAGGGAAATAGGTACTATTATCATATGGCTTGACTCTGAATAGCCGTACTCTGCCAGTAGTTAAAAACTGAGCCATTAGTATAGGATTTTTGCTTAAAACAAAACAAAACAACAACAAAGGCATCCTTTTTGTTTTGGGGACAAAGTCTTACTATGCAGCCCAGGGTAGCCCAACACTTTAAATCCTGCCTCAGCCTCCTGAATGCTAGGCTTATATGAGCTACAATTCCCTTTTGAAAGTTAGTTACTAGAAGTTAAAAGTGATGTCTTCACAAACTGTCTATGAACTGCAACTTTTAGGAAGCTGTCTTCTTTAAGTTGGGGGCCCTGATCCACTGGGGAAAAATAGGGTAAACCTGATAAACCCAAAAGAGAACATAAATGGTTAAAGAAATATGTGTGCACTCATGCAAGTTTTCTTCTTTGTACTTAATTTGGAGCTATTCAGAGAAAAGCATGCTTTAGAATCATGGAACTGCAGACCTGGTACAGACCACAAATCATATGGTCCCATCACTTTAATTTGTGGAAATGGAAACTGATACCTAACTTCGATGGGTTATTTTAGACATAAGGTCTTTGAGGTTCTTGTCTTCAAGGGTATGGGAGAGTCTTTCACATACAGCAGAACTCTGTACTAGGAAATGTACCATCTCAGTTGGGGGAAAGGGCTTCTATCACCTGAAAATCAGTACCACCTTCTTTCTGGGCTGCCCACATTCTGAGATGCTGGAGCAGTTAACTGTTGAATAAAGATAGTCATAGTCTCTTTGGATCACAGTTCATTGTTCCTGTCCAGTCAAGCTTTCAATGCTTATTTTAATTTAAAAGTTGTTGATGGCTTTTAAACCTGCAATAAAGTACAACAAAAAGTTGCCATACAATTTGGTGACTCTGAAAATGTTCACGATTTGGTGCAACTATCACAAAATCCATTTCTGAAATCTCTCCCCTCCCACTAGACAGAAACTACAACCATTAAACAACTCTGTTCTCCTCTCCTGCCATCCCTGGTATAGTCTACTTTGTATTCATTCTGTCTCTGTGAATTGACTTATTTTGAGTACCTACTATAAATGGAATCACACAACACAAGCAATTGCTTAATTTCATTATTTGCTCATTTAAAAACCTTTGCCTTGGCTGCCTCCTTAGCATTGTTCTAGGATTATATATGACACAGGGATGTGGCACTAGAGACCTTACACTTTAAATGACTTATGTACAGAAATAGCTTCTATTTCTCTTCTATCTCCATCCTTGTACTTCACGTTCTTAGCTCCTTTTACATCACAAGCATTCAAAAATGTTTGTCTATTCAGATTTTGTTAGGTGAAAACATGTTTAAAAATGACACAAGCGAAAAGTTCAGGACCAGCCTGGTCTACAAGAGCTAGTTCCAGGACAGCCTCCAAAGCCACAGAGAAACACTGTCTTGAAAAAAAAAACCAACCCCCCCCAAAAAAATGACACAAGCAAATCCACATTATTCTTTGCCATTTTAGTGGTGTTCATTCCAGTGTCTCTCTAGTTATTTAGTGTACAAGCTTTTCATGAAACTTGAAGCATTACTTTGCCCTTGCATGCTTTAGTGGGGAACTTTGTTCCAGTACCTGAAATTTGAATGTGAAGACTAGATTGTTTGAACTCTGCTTTTTCCTTCTTGACATTATCAAGAAATCCCCAAGAGCCTAAACAGGTGTCTTTCATATCTCTTATCATGATGCTGTATGGCCCAACTGAATCTTGCTTGGCAATAACTCTAACGTTTATGTACAATAGCCTTGTGTGTTCTGTTTATTGCCTGGCTAGGGATGCAGAGTCCCTCATGTTGATGGGAGGAAATTGCTATGTTTAGGTGACAGTATTGGTGTTCTATATTGCTTCTTTGAGACATTGCTTTACCAATTGGCTATCAGCCTGATTACTCAGCACACTTTCAAAGGGCCTGCTTTTCATGCCATGCCAATGGAGAAACTTAGCATTTTCAAAACATTAACTCAGTGTGTTTAAAGCTATCTCCCACGTTCTATTGTGTCAGGTTCAGTGTATCTGGTTTTATGTGGAGGTCTTTGGTTGCCTTGGACTTGGGTTTTGTTCAAGGTGATAGATATGGATATTTTTGCATTATTCCATATACGGACATCCGGTTAGACTAGCACCATTTGTTGAAAATGCCGTCTTCATTCCATGTGTATTTCTAGCTTTTTCATCAAAAATCAGGACGTTTGGGTCCTCAATTCAATTCCACTGATTAAAATGGATCAATCTGTCCATTTTAATGCAAATACCATGCGGTTTTTATTCCTATAGCTCTGTATTATAGATTGGAATTAAGGATGGTGATATGTCCTGATGTTCTTTTATTGTACAGGATTGTTTTAGTTTTCCTGAGATTTTTGTTTGTTTGTTTGTTTTTAACTTGTGAAGTTGAATATTGGCCTTTCAAAGTCTGTAAAAAATTATGTGGGAACATGTGATCAAGCATGTATGTAAAATAGACTCATGCCACTGAAGAAACAGATTTTTCTATTCATTAAAATTCATTTACTCACTAAGGAGCATGTAGTTACATCCACAGACCTTGAGAAAAAATTTATAACTGTGTAATTTTTACTGCACTTATACTTGTTTTTTACTTGTAAAAAAACCCAGATTCTCATTGTAAAAACAAAACAAAAACATTCACTCAAAACAAAAAGCAATTAGTAATGGTTTATTTCAGTTTTCAGGAAAATGGGGAGGTGTAGGGAGGGAGTTTTGTTTTTACCTTGGTGTTAGGCATTCATTGTGCTGTGGGTGTTAGCAACATTGGGTGTAAATTAAAAAATAAAATAGAGAAGCTGCTGGTAAAGGCGGACTCAAATGATTCATGCAAAACTTTCACATGTGTCTTGTCTCTAGATAGCATTTTCTCAGAATCAGTGCAGCTCAAATAATGACTGTTCTTTGAGACAGACTCAACTCTGTTTATAAAGGAATAAAAACAGAGAAGTGATGATATAGCCTGGTAGGATGGGTTGCTTTTCAAACATATCTTATCTTGTAGAAATAATCTGCTGGAGATAGTTTTACAGGTGTATAGCACTGTGCTCCCACCTTGCCTGGGTGTGAGGAGACAGCTGCAGGGTTAGTGTTTATTTAAGCTGTCACCATTTGACCAAAGATTGGGGCAGAATTCTTGGACTTTCTCCCCAAGATGTAGACTTGTATATTTTCTTTGTGAAGCATTTGAATTCATAAAATAGTATATGTCTTTAATTAGGTGGGATCTACTTCAGCCAATGTGGGAGCTGTTGACCTTTAGACTTTCAACTTTCAAATCTTAAGTATTAATGTTAATGCGCAAAAGTGCACGTGTCATGAGAGTATAACTTGATGGGGCTCTGCACACTGAATATACCTGCCTAAAGAGCATTCTGGCTGCATCATATCTAAGTCTCTGGTGCCTGCTTGCGCTTGTTTGTGTGTCTATATAGACTGTTAGGTGTTTCTTTGTATCCATTTTTTATTGTTGACGATCATGTTTATGAAACTCACTATTTTTATTCATTTTTATCATTCTTTCTTAATTGTTGCTTCTTATTTGATCCTGCTCAGATAAACAATTTAAGTCTGTCATCATCTTCATTTAATAGTGATATGCAGGACATATACCTAGGTACAGTGTCTCTACATCAGATCCTCATGGTAGCCTGGACAGCTGAGGCTGCGGCTCTTGG
Source organism: Cricetulus griseus (assembly GCF_003668045.3). NCBI lineage: Eukaryota > Metazoa > Chordata > Mammalia > Rodentia > Cricetidae > Cricetulus > Cricetulus griseus. The sequence continues at coordinate 169,149,488 of NC_048595.1, forward strand.
TTTTTCTCTTCCACACACTTATCTGAGAACATGTCCAAGAGGAGAGAGGATGGAAAGACAAGGCCAGCTCTCCCCTGCTTTGTAACATACATTGCTCTAACGCTGACTTCGTCACCTTAGTGCAGATCACAGGAAGGAGGGACTTAGCAGGGTAAGCTGTAACAACTCATTAAATTCAGGAAACATTATCCCTAGCGAGAGACATTTACTTCTCTGCAGAAATAATGGAGGGATTGTGCAACAGGTTACTAGCCCTCATAACAAGGTCATTCATTTCTTTATGTGTCTGTGTAAATATCTGTATACATGCTTATGTGCATGTGCAAGTTCACCTGCACATGCCTGTACACACACACACACACACACACACACACACACACACACACACACACACAGAGAGAGAGAGAGAGAGAGAGAGAGAGAGAGTTCATAGGACAGTTCAATAGTCATTTCTCAGATAATACATAATACCTTTTTTTGTTTGTTTGTTTTTTGAAACAGAGAATTTCATTGGCTGGGAACTCACTGAGTAGATTAGACTAGCCAGAAAGCAAGTCCACAAGATGCATCTGCTTCTGTCCAGTACAAGGATTACACGTGAGTGCTGTGCACCCTGATTTTTTGTAAATGTGGGTTCTGGGGATTGAACTCATGTCCCTGTGCTTGCACTTTATTCACTAATCCATGTCATCAGCACTCATAGTGGGTTGATTTATTTACCTAGTGATTTCTCTATGTTTCTCTTATATTTTGAAGGTAAGGATGTTCATGAGAAACAAACTTTATAAAAACATACAAATTTAAGATTAATAAGTTTTATTTTGGAGATGGATGGATGGATGGATGGATGGATGGATGGATGGATGGATAGGTAGGTAGGTAGATAGATATTTAAACCATAGAAGCACATGCCCTAGATGAAACAAGTCTCTGATCCGTTCAAGACCGAACACAGTTGATTCCATAAATATTTTTGCAAAATATTTATGATGAAATATTTTTATTAGTATCTCTGTAAACTTTAGGTTATCATTTTGCTGAACACTATTCCAAAATCATTCCCCATGGGGCATTGTGCCAAGTAAAGTCAGTAATTTATGTACTAGCTGTCTTCAAACCCTGATACAGTGTAAAGACAAGCAATAGGCTGTAACCATTCTCCTAACTCATTCTGGTCTCAAATGAGATTATTCATTGGAATTAAACTATATTCAAAGAAGTTAGGAACAAAATTATTTTATACAATAAAAGTACATATGTTTTGCACATACTTCGTTATATGTTGAGGTTGTATGAGAACTTTAGGCTAAGAGCAGATGTTGGGATATGTGATGGAAAGTGTGGCAATTGCTGTTGTGATTTTGAGATATGAAGGGAGACACATTCTTGTGGTTTGGATGAGAGAGACGCCCATCATAGGTACTTGAGATTCATCATAGATAATTGACGTCCATCATAGGTACTCGAGGAGCACCTGTTTGCTATTTGTTAGTGCTATTTGGTTAGGTTATCAGACCTTTGGGAGATGGTGCCTTGTTGGGGGAAGTATATGGGTGGCCCTTCAAAGTGTCTGCCTCATGTTTATTGTTGAAGCTGTGATCTCTCAGCTTCCTACTCTGGCCACCTCTCTGTTGTCAAGCCTGTCTTGCCATTAAGGACTGCTTCTCTGGAACTTTCAACTAAATGAACTCTGTTTTTTTTCTGTGAGTTGTTTTGGTCATGATTATTCATCACTGCAAACAACAAGGAAGCAATACCCAGATGCTCCTGGAACACCATGGTTGTGTCCAAGAAGAAATCAAGGTGGTGTGTGTGAAGGAGGGAGTGGTGAATCTTTTTGGAAACTCCTTTCCTAGGCTTTTTGGCATTGGTGCCCATTTGTAAACTCCATTTTAGAAACTCCCGTTGAAGCATGAGAGTTATCTTGACTTACAAGGCAAAATCTTGACAATTTTCAATGCATGGGTACTAAAAATATCCAAAGCCCCATAATAAAGGTATATAGAATTGGATACGCAATTTCTGAGACCTTAAAGGGGAATATGGGTAGGAAATGAGAATTTAAGTAACTTGGGATGCTGGTTATAGGCAAATTAATAGGAATGATAAACTTTAAGCAGTGGTACATCTTCCCATACTGACTGTGTCTGTATGAACTTGAACTTGAAAACTGTAGTTTTCTCTTGCAGCCATTTTTGTTTAAAGGAGAGCAAAAACTTGGTGTTATAGTTTTGTTATTACTTTGTCACCTGCTATGGATTTGTAGCTAACATTAGGAATGTCTTGTAGCTGTTGTGCTTCAGAGAATCTTTTATCAATGGCCATGTGTATGTGGCCGTCCTCCTGTCCTCAGATGGTTGACCTTATCCCACTGCTGTATTTGGGTTGTATGTAAGACAAAAGAGAACCCTTAGAATTGAAAAATGATGAACTAACCCAGGAGAGTAAGGACCGTTAAAACTGACAGCTTGGGTAACTTTCACTTTAATGCTCCAGTACAGTGTTTACCTCTGTTTTTGGCTTGTATTATGCCCAGATAATTTAAAAGACTGTATGTTTTCCTCCTGCCTTCATATTTGTCATCTAAAACTTTTAAATCATAAGTTTAAGTAATTGCAAATGATACAGTTATCATGTTGTTGCATAGTGCATCTATAGTGTATTTGCACTTCAAACATCATTTTGAAACGTTAGAGTTACTGCTTTGCAGAATACACAAAATCACCATAGATTAATCAACGAAATGTATTCATTTTCAACCCAATTAGTGAAATCAGGTTCTGTTTTAAGTTTTTTTAAATCTTATTTTTATTTTTGTCAGTTCCATTAGAATGTGTTTCTGAGGTGGTCATCTCACTTTTAAGTTCTCACCAGGAGAGTAGTGACAGAAACAGAGATTGTGGTCCTCCTCTACCCAGGGGATGAGCAGGGGATTCCTTCCTCACTGTTTCCACATCACTTCCCTTGGCCTTCTTAGGACTCCAACAAGGGGCAGCATTTTCTTGTATTTCCCCTGACTTTGGTGACCTGGAGGTTTTCTAGCCTAAGTTAATGGTCCATAGAAGATTAGGGGAAGGCTCTGCAAATATTGGCTGAATGCATTAGAGTCGAGGTAAACGAGAGACCCAACACACACACACACACACACACACACACACACACACACACACACACACACACAGAGAGAGAGAGAGAGAGAGATGGGCCTTGACCAAACTCTGAACATTAGCATAAAATAAAATTCCTATAAAAAGATATGGAAATAAGTTACATAAGGTTTTAAGAAATTGTGACAGATACTATGAGTTACATTTTACTAAGACTTTTAACAGAATCCAAGGGACAGCTGGGTATTTTGATGCCATTTTTTTGACATCATGAATTTTTTGGAAGTTTAGCTAACATATGTATAAAAGCATGTGGAAGGAATTCTGAAAATGTGAACATAAATAGGAAAAACAGGAAGAGCAAGCGTGAAGGTGGGCAGGCAATGAGCATGCCTACCATCTTCTGTATACTCTGCGGAGGTCTGGGACGGAAGCCTCTCTGCCTCTGGGCATCAGGTGGCGCTCACACACCACCAGAGAAGCTCTGCAAACTGTTTCAGCTTCCGTTTCTGTCTCAGAGGTTTTAAGTGAAATTTGGAACAAACTGATTTCATGTAGACTTTCCGTCTGTGGCTCTTTTCTTCAAAGGTGGTTTAAAAGGTGGTTTAATACACACATTTGAAACTTCTTTATATAGCACCAAACTCAGACTGCATGGTCTTTGTGAGGTTATATATCTTGCTTGCAGAAGGAGGGGAAGGCTACAGGGAAGGGCAGAAACAGACAGCTAAAGATACCACAGAGTATTAACACCACAGAATCTCTACTGTTCTACAAAGAAGTCCACCCAGAGTGGTGGCCCATGGCATCTGGGACCATGAACAAGATTGTTGTTTATTTATTTACTTATGTTTGAGACATGATTTTGCTACACAATTCAGGATAGCCGGGAACTTACTGTGCAGACCAAGACGGTTTGTATTTGCAGAAATCCCCCTGCATCTGCTGCCTGAGCGCTGGGTTCACAGGCGTGTGACACCAGACCTGGATTCCCTATGTGCTTTACACACATATTATCAGGACACTGAGTATTTTATGACCTTTGGGGAAGTGAGTTTCTACCATGCACTGTCAAGTCCCATCTTCTTTCTCTGTAAGAACATTGTGGAAAAACTCTTTTGTCTTTCTCAAACATGGGGGGAAATGAAGATGAGGAGGAAACTAGGAAACAACTAGGCTAGGAAACAACACATGAACTTAACACTTACTGAAAGGCCTCTTATTTTTATTATCCTTACATGGCAAATGCAAGTGTGTGTGTGTGTGTGTGTGTGTGTGTGTGTGTGTGTGTGTGTAACACATATTTGTGGCATATGTGCAAGGCATGCATGTGGAGGTTAGAGACAGGTATTATACCATTTCAAAGTTATGAAATAACTAAAGTCACATTATATAGTTCTTCAGGAAGTGGAGCTAGACATCAATTTCAGATTTTTAAAATTTTTTTATTTTATATGTTTAGGTTTTGTTTGTTTGTTTGTTTAAGATTTTATTTATTAAGTATACAGTCTTCTGCTGCATGTGACCGGCAGGCCAGAAGAGGGCATCAGATCTCTTTCAAGGTGGTTGTGAGCCACCAAGTGGTTGCCAGGAATTGAACTCAGGACCTCTGGAAGAGCATTCAGTGCTCTTAACCTCTGAGCCATCTCTCCAGCCCCCAATTTCAGATTTTTAAAAATGAATTTACTCTAATTTTTGAAATTTCAGTTCTTGGAATTAAAGTTTCTATTTCTTTTAAAGACTTTTATTGCTGTGACAAACACCATGAACAAAAGAAACTCGAATAGGAAAGAATTTATTCAATTTATGGTTGTGGTGTATCATGAAAAGAAGTCAGGGCAGGAAATTAGGGCAAGAACTGATGCAGAGGCTGTGGAGGAGTGCTGTGGTTGTTTGTTCAGCCTGCTTTATTATACAACCCAGAACCACTGGTCTTGGTATGGAACTCACATTGGGCTAGGCCCGCCCACATCAAACATCAATCAATAAAATGTAAGTTTTAAAAAGTAAGTTTTAGAGACATATATCATGTGCGAGAGACTCAATTTACCTGTAAGGTGGTATTTAATGACACAGACATGGAAATTCTCATATGTTGGTGGACTAAGTTGTTACTAAGAAAATGCTTGAACAGAAAGGATTGAAAAGATTTCTGGCCAGAATCCAGAATCCGAGAACATCACCTGTGCGATGCACTCTTTCACTTTAGAAAACTTGTAGATTTTAAAGTCAAATCTGTTAATCAGTCAATTTACCTAGGTGTGAGGAGAAATTTAAAGAACACAACGTTTTTCTCCAAGAAATAAATTCATCCATCCATCCATTTATCCATCCACCCACCTATCCACCCACCCATCCATCCACCTACCTATCCATCCATCCATCCATCCATCCATCCATCCATCCATCCATCCATCCATCCATCCATCCATTTATCCATCCACCCACCTATCCATCCATCCATCCATCCATCCATCCATCCATCCATCCATCCATCCATCCATGCCCAAAGCAATATTGCAACACACTCTAGCACAGATCCTGTGCCAGACTCTGGATCAACGATATGGATAACAGCCTTTGAATGGCTCTTAAGGTAGGCATCTGGTGTGTTACTTAATGCCTTCACACTTCCCATTTACAAATCAGGAAGTGAGGTCTGGGCAGGTTAGGTTAGACATCTGACATTTTACCCCAGGAAGCCGTCCATGGTTGGTAGTTTGGTTCCAGAGCCTAAGTCTCATCAATGTTAATGTTCTTGCCTTTGAAAACCCACAGTTTGTTGGGAGAGGAACAAATGAGAAACAGTGAGCTCCAGTCTGGCAAATCTGCACCTATAGACCTAGAGCTGGGAGGACCTGGGTAGGTAGATGTCTGCAAAGAAGAGCATTGTGCTGGATTGCAGCTTAGTCACAGTCCAGGAATCACTTCTTGCTTCTCTTATTTTCCTACTTCTCTGCTATTAGTGGTACCATGCTACTGGAATTAGTTTAGCAATTCAAACTTTGATTGTTGGTGATATTTGGGTTGGTAAGATGTGGAGATGTCTCTCATTGTCTTCTTGGTTCCCTCTTTCAGCATTGCTTAGTCTTTGGGTTGACTGTGTGGGTTCATCCAGACTGGAGATCTTAAGACCCAGCTTGGTCTGAAAGAAGTGTATATACTTAGATGTGCTCGAGGTATAGAAAGTGGATAGAGATAAATTCAGCCAGATCAGAGACAGTGTGAGATTTTGATGTGTATTATGTTTGCCCACTGTCCTTTAAAGTCTTGCTACACCTCCCTGCCGCCCAGAGCACAGGACCATCATTTTCTTGCCTACCTTTAGTCCCACACAACCCAACTCCTGGCTCAGTATTTAAGGAAGCCTTTCCTAGGCCCTTGACTGCTATCTGTTCCTCATTTCAAACTCTATCATATTTGAAATAATAACTCATGGTGTCTTTTAATCTCTGCATTCATATCACTATTACACATGTACTTGTTTTGAAAAGCTGATCTTAATATCATGTTATGATGTTATCCTTCATACCTCTTTATGCTCCTGTTCAGTTACCACCTTTTCTCCAAACTAAAGCTTCCAGGTAGCTCCACATCTAGGATGGTATCTCTCTTTAAAGCCAACTAAACATTGCTTTGTGCCTTGTAGGTTTCTCTCCTCTCATTCTTAGAAACCAACAATGTTTCCTAATACCATTTTACTTCAAAGTCAGTTTTCTTATGGTCAATTCTATTAATATTTTACATAAATTTTAATTACATTTATTGTAAACTTATTAAGTCTGTTTCAGAAATTTGTATGTATGAGCCTAACTGTTGTCATTTTTGAGATACCAGCATTGTTTTGTGTATTCTTTAAAATTTTTAAATCTTATAATGATCCTAATGTGTAATTCACCATCTTAGCTATCTGCATATTCATCTTAAAATTTCATAACTCTGAGAAAAATAACCTGAGCAATTTTCTTTATTATATTTCTAATATTTTCTAGAGTATAACACTCTGCATATAATTTATGAGATATATCCCATCAAAGCATTGTTGCCTCCTCTTTGCTGGTTTTCAATAAAGATGAAAACATGGCATGAATAGATACATCACAAAAATATTTACATAATGATTTCACTACACTTTAATTTTAAATTCATAATTAATTTTAGAACACGAAAGTCTAATTGGCGAGTTTCTGTTTACAGGTTACTTCCACTCATTAGTTTTCAACTGTTATTCAGACTCACAGAAGAGGCTGACATATTTTTGACACTATATTGAATACTATGATTTAAAATCAAAATAATACTAATAATCTGAATAGCACTGCTAATAGCTGACACTTGTCAAGTACTTATTCTACTTCTGGGAACCATTGTAAATGCCTTACGCAGATTGACTTCTGCACTGAAAACATTGATTACAGCCATACTTTCTACAAAGCTAGACTTACCAAAGATGCAGATGTCTCTTGTCACTGGGTTCGCTTGTTGAATATGAAACACAAGTGTAGTAGCTGCTATGGGCTGAATGGTGTCTACTCAAAAGAATCTTGTGCTAACATTTTAACTCCTAGTACCTCATATGTGATCATATTTGGGAAAAGAGTAGTTGTAGATATCATTAGTCAAAATGAGGCTAAGCAGTGGGTGTTCATGGGGCAGCTAACCCAGTGAGACTAGTGT